>NC_138167.1:12756465-12898965 GCF_964165515.1 Mesoplodon bidens
AGTGGTTCTAGCAGAGCCAGTAAGAAATGATCAGATAAGGGGTACATTTTCAAAGTGGAACCAACAGGATTTCTTGATAGATCACTTATAAATATGTTAGGAGAAGCCAAGCATGGTTCCAGTGTTTTCGGCCTGAGCAAAAAGTAAAAGATGATACAATATATAGAGATGGAGAATGATGATGTATGGGCAAGTTTGGATAGAAAAATCAAATGTTTGGTTTTGAACATATTGGAGATATCTATTAGACATCCAAGTGGAGCGAGCTGTCAGGTAAGTATTAGATAACTTAGTCTGGAGTTCAGGGTAGAGCTTGAGATGGAGATTTAAATTTATAATTGGAAGTAAACAATAGAATTAATATTTAAAGTAATAGAATTAGATGGGATCACCTAAGTGGTTAGTGTAGACAAAGAAGAAAAGAGGAATGAAGATGATGAAGATGAGCCCTGGTGTGGCTGATTGATTTCATTAAAGACCCCACATCTGTTCCCTTCCCTCTACCCGTGATCTTTGCCATGTAATTGGGCTACAACATTCTGACACTGGACTCAGCCCTGAAACTTGTTATGACCTATAGGATGCCAGCAGTTGTGGTACAAGGAAAGGATTGAAAAAGTATTCCTACATTTCTGCTGAGCAATTACATTCTCCCTTACCATGAGAAGATATGTCCAGGTCCCTCTGGTCCCAGAAGGAAGATGGGAGATGCAGGGTCAACCCAAGGTGCATGGGTGACCCTGGCTGAGAACAGCCTAGAGCAGCTGAACCCCACAGACATGTGAGATATGTGTGTATTGCTGATTGACTGAATCTTAGGGTGTGTTTGAGAAGCATTATTGTAGAAATATATAACCAATACATTTGGGGTACTCCAGTATTTAGAGGTCTGACAAGGAGGAAGATTCATACAGGATACTGAAGAAACCATCAATGAAGAAAACCTGGACCGTGTCCTGAAACCCAAGATATGAAAGTGTTTCAAGAAGGGGGAAGTGGGCTTCCCTGGTGGCGCAGTGGTTGAGAGCCCGCCTGCCGATGCAGGGGGCGCGGGTTCGTGCCCCGGTCCGGGAAGATCCCACATGCCGCGTGAGCGGCTGGGCCCGTGAGCTGTGGCCGCTGAGCCTGCGCATCCGGAGCCTGTGCTCCGCAGCGGGAGATGCCACAACAGTGAGAGGCCCGCGTACCGCAAAAAAAAAAAAAAAAAAAAAAGAAGGGGGAAGTGATCAACTATGACAAATGTAATGAGAGTTCATGTAAGATAAAGACTGAATATTGATTATTACATTTGGCAAAAGGATTTCATTAACGCCTCTGATAAGAGTGATGGTAAGAAAAGCCTAATTTAAGTAAGTTCTAGGGAGAATGGTAGGTGAGCAAATTGAGATAATTAAGATTAGTGATTTTGCTTTAAAGGCAGTGGAGAACTGGAGTCAAGGTTGGAAAGGAATGTGAGTAAGGGGAGCTTCAGTTTTTGTTTTTACATGAGCTATATTATAGATTGTTCATATGTGGATAGGAATGATCTAGTTCAAACGGGAATAAAAAAGATGAAGCAGGAGAAAACAGGGACAATTAGGATAGCAAAGACTTGAATAGGTAGGTTGGAGTCAGATCTAGTGAACAAAATATGGGCTTGCCCTTAGGAGAACGAGCAGTTCATCTGTAGTTACAGGTGTGAAGGTAAAGTCTAGGAGGGGTTTAGATGAAGCCAGTTGGTAGACTTGCCAGAGGAAGGGTAAAGTTTTCTTCTGAATGTTTATTTTTTTAATTGATGAATTAAGAAGTAAAATGGTCAGATGAGAGTGAGGAATATAGTAGACAGATTTATAAAATGGCGCCCAATGATTCTTACTATTGTATAATACTCTTCCCTTGGAGTATGGGTGGAAACTATGATCCTGAAGAAGTATTACTCCTGTGATTATATTATATGGCAAAAAAAAGAGTATCCTCAGTGGACATGACCTAATTAAGTTAGTCCCTTGAAAGCAGAATTGTTTTCCATCTTGTCTCAGAAGAGGAAATCAGAGGGATGTATTCTGGCTGACCTCAAAGAAAGCAAATATCCATTTTGTGAACTGCTTATGGGGGCCACATGGCAAGGAGCTCTGGGTAGCTTCTAGGAGCTGAGAGTGGTCCCTGGCTGACAGCTAGCACTAAAATGGGACCTCCATCCTACAGATGCCAGGGAATGAATGCTGCCAACAACCAGCAAGCCTGGAAGATGCCCCCAGCCTCGAGTGAGTCTTGCAGCCCTGGCCAAAGCTCTGATGTCAGCCTGGTGAAATCCTGAACAGAGAATCCAGCTACACCACACCTGGACTTTTGGTTACAAAACAATGAGATAATAAATTTGTGTTGTAATTTGTTACACAGCCATAGAAAACAAGTGTAACGTGTCAGAGGTTTGGCTACAAAGGAAAAGGCATCTCAGAGAACAAAGAGTGAACTGACTGCAGAACACAGAAGGATTACTGGGCAGTGGGGAGGACCCATTTGAGGTTTACAGTCATAAATTTAAAGTGAGGGTTGTCAGAATCAGGAACTTGAATAAATGCAAAGAATAGGTTAGGAGTAGTTAGATTTAATTCCTATTGTGGATTGACCAGTTAAACATGTAAGGAGAAGGGGGCGAGGGAGATAAAGTTATATGCAAAAGAATGATTATACTTTAGACCAAGCTATCCGAACAGGGAAAGTAGAGAAGTGAGGACAAGAAGAGGGCAATATATGGTGAAAACCCAAGTCCAATGGGCTGAACATCCCAGGGAGGGTTAAGATTTGTAAGAAGGAGATACCTATGGAAAAGTTGGAAAGTGGGAGTCTGAATTATTAATTACTTGGCCCTTAGACTTTATTTTGATTAGATCATTTGTCTAACCTTGAATCGCATTTCTGTGTCCTCAGTTTTGATCAAAGTGTGCACTAAGCAGACCTCTTTGCTCCTGAGCCTGCCCTGTCTGAGTGCTGTTCCATCATTTATGAGTCCCTTCCCCCAACTTGCAGGGATATATTTATCTGCAATTCATCCTCTTTTCAAACGTGGAAGCCTTCTTCCAAGGAAAGGCTGGTTATTAGTCCCTTGCACCTGACTGAATGTTAGCCATCTAAATGGTTTCCACAAGTTTGGAATAAAGCTTTTGTCTTTGATTAAAAAAAAAAAATTGATCTCAGACTTTTAGAGGAAAAAGACATTTCTGTTTTCTGAAAACCAGAGTTACTTTCTGGTTCCTCTAAAAGAGAGACTACCAAACTAGGGCCTATGGGTCAAATCTGTCTCATATATATATATATATATATATATATATATATATATATATATATATATATATATATACACACACACACACACACACACACACACACATATAAATTGTGGCTTGAACATTAATCATGATATTTTTATTATTTCAATGGTTCTGTTCAAATTTTTGATGTATATTTAAGTCTAAAGTTATTTATTCTCTCTCTATTCTATTCCCAAATAAGGTAAAACCCTTAAATGTTTTAACTCCAATATTCCTCCATTCCATTTTCTATTTTTGTTTAGCATTTCAATTTCAACTTGTTTTCTGAACTTCCCAAACCAACTTTTGTTTTGCAGTCAAAGATAAAAGCTTCTGTTTTCTTCTGTAGACTTTTATTTTGTGAAAGTTGAGAATCTTTTATGCTTTTTTTTTCTTCATTTATCCTCATATAAAGTCAAAATCACTCGATTTCATTTCATCATATCTCTTGAGTACATTTCTTTTTTTCCATCATCACTCTCCCTCTTTCACACATGTGAAAGCTACAGTTATTTCTAGCTTGAAATGAGATTCCTAACTGGCCTTCCTGCCTCCAGTTTTGCCCATTTCTGATCCATTCCACCCACACAGCAGCCAGAGTGGTACTTCATAACAAAACATGACTCCTTGTTTGAAGCCCTTCTGAGATTCCCATTGTTTTTAGAAAAATCTAAACTCCTTAACGTAGTTCAACATGATGTTATCACCATAGCCTTGTACTTCTATACACCTCTTCTCTTGTTCTCTCTGTTTCCAGTTGTTCTGGGCATCTCTCAGTTTCCTGGACACTGCAGGATCTTTCACCTCTGTACTGCTACATGAGTATTTCCTTCTAACTAGAGCACACTTGTCTGATTTGCTTGGCTAATTTTTATTCATTCTTCAGACCTGAGCTTAGATGCTGTTTCCTTTAGGAAGACTATTCTGAAGTAACTTCTAATCTAGGTGTCATGTTCTCTGAGTTTGTTTAGTATTATACTACTTCTTAGAAACCTTTGGCTGACTTCATTATAATTGCTTTGTAAAAATTTCTGTCCTTCCTGGTAGACACTAAAGCCTGTGATGACAGGAGTCAAATATGTAGTGCTTGACATACAAAACAACTTAATAAATATATGGTTAATTAATATTGAATGGATTTTTGAAAGTATAAATTATTAAATATGGGTGTTATTCTGGTACTAAGCTTACACTGGAAAAACATTTCTTGAGAAAAGCACTAGGAAATTTCTCTAAAGGGGAATTTGAAAAAGAGTGAGTTTATCTTACATCCTCCAAAGGGGAAAAATGGAAACTTCACAAGCCAGCAAAGTGGCCAGGTAACCCTGCAACCTAGCTAATAACACTAAGTAGAGAGCACAGCATATTTTCTGTAGTGATACAACTGGCAAGAGAAGATTGAGAGCCATAGCAAAAGATATGAAAAATTGTAGGCGACTCTTTTTTCTAGAACTCAGAGAATGTATGATCTTGAGATAAATCACTTAATCTCTTGATGTCTCATTTTAACTATTGAGTATATAATGAATGATTATTCTTAACTACTGCATGGGGTATTGTGAGACTTAATTTGCTAATGTTTATAGAGTGCTTCAGATTGTCTGATTAAAAGTATGAAGTATCATTATTATACTATAAAAGAGTATGTGAAATTTTATTTTAATTTCATAAATATGAAATTATACCTTTCTACTTTCACTGAAAACGTTCTGAAATTCATACACATAAATTGGTGCATGTCTGAATCTAGATCTGCAGGCACTCATGTTAGCTGTTCTTGTTACAGTCTATCAACCTTGTCTGCATCTATAATGTCCAGAAAGTGTACACAATTTTGACTACAAGAGACCCAAAAGAGCAAAACTCCTTTTGTTAAATCACTGCCCATATAAGTCAAGAGTGGTGTATTAGGATGACTTTTTCTTTCTTTTCTATATTTCATTGATTTGGTGAATAATTTCCTCATTTCTAAAAGTGATCATCTTTTATATATGGCAGTTTTCTTCCCACATTCTTAAAGACCCTCTCAGTTTTGTGCCCAGTCAGCGAAGGTCTACAGGTTCAATTATTTTTCCTGGAGGTAACTTCCTGGAGTTCCATGCACTGTTTTTCTCATGTTTCTTTGTTCACTATCTGTTCCTGTAGAATCTTCCTTAGAAATATGTATGGGAGGTGAAATTTTTCTAATATTGCCTGTCTAAAATGTCACTTGTTTTTATCTAAACACTTAATTGATAGTGTGAATATAAGATTCCAATAGGAAGTAATCTTCATTCAAAATGTTACAGAATTTCTGCATTTTCTTCTAGTTTCAAAGTTGCCTTTTTTATTTCTCATCTTTCATATTTTTTCCTGGAAGGTTTAGGATCTTCTTTATAGCTTCAATGTTATGAAATAGTGTGATGATGAATATGGGTGTTTTTTTTTTCTTTTTAATTTATTGTGTTTGCCACTTAATCTGGCAAGTTATATCCTTTGGTTCTGTGAATCTCTTTACTGTCTGGCTTAATATAAATTGGATCCTCATAGCTGTTTCTATATTCAATTTGTTGTGTTATCACATATTGTGTAACCTCTGAAAAACTCCTCTATGCACTCATGAGAGTATGAAAGTGAATAAGGAAAATAATGTCTTACTATTATTATGAAAATAATTTTGACCTTGCAGACCTCCTAAAAAGGTTGTAGGGACTCCTTGGGCCTCCAGACCACACACTTTAAGGACTGCTGCTGTATGCATGTGCACACACACACACACACACACATGCTTTTTAAAAAGTTATCTTGTTTTATTTGTCTTGCTTTATTATTTTTTTTACAGGTTTTCTTTTTCAGTTCTTGTTTGTTTTGTTTGAGTCTCTCTTTTTTATCCTAGAGATTTTCTTAAAACATCTGATAACGGTTGACTGACAGTTCACATTTAATAAAATACTGCAATCCTGATTAGATACTGTGTTTGGAGAAATAATCTTCAACTAGTGAACTCCTCCTAAGGTAGAAGCTATCAACCTTATTATATTCAATGACCACTTTTTTTTAAAAAAGCAAACACTTTGGGCTTCCCTGGTGGCGCAGTGGTTGAGAGTCCGCCTGCCGATGCAGGGGACACGGGTTCATGCCCCTGTCCGGGAAGATCCCACATGCCACGGAGCGGCTGGGCCCGTGAGCCATGGCCGCTGAGCCTGCGTGTCCGGAGCCTGTGCTCCGCAACGGGAGAGGCCACAACAGTGAGAGGCCCGCATACCGCAAAAAAAAAAAAAAAAAAAAGCAAACACTTTATAAATCTGCATTTACTACCTTGAAATGAAAATAGTAGAATGTAACCTACCAACACATATGATTTCACCAATAACAATGCCATTCCATAACTATAATGTAAAATGGAAATAGCAGAAAGTCATTCATAATAAAATAATATGTATTTCAATGTGTAAACCATCAGGCATAGATACTCCACACTTCACTGTGGACATAATGAGGTAGTTAGCTGTTTGCACATACTTGTAGAATCTCTAAAGGTGATACCTATAGATACAGACTGATACAGCCGTCTCAGTGAGCATTACTGACATCTTAGGTACAATAAGCATTGTTCTCTGTGATGTGATTTTAGGAAATGGTGAAAAACTCTTGGTTAAACTCCAAATGAAGCAATGTGCTGTCCTGCTTCAATTTATTAATGGCATCCCTAAAAAATTCAGTCTATGTTAAGGCCATGCCAAAATATATTGTGTTTGTGTGTAAAAAAAAATGTATCACTTATATGTAAAATACAGTTAGGTCCTAGATTCACATGGCTTTAAACATTTTTTTTTTTTTTTTTGCCTATGTGTTTTTCTGCTGTTCCATAAAAAATTCTTTAGAGATGTGGGATAATTCTTCACTGTGAGGGACTTTCACACATGAGAAGATGTCTAGAATCTGAGCCTCTTAACCATTAAATACCAGTAGTGTTCTCCCAATCATTGCCACAAACTACACATTTCCAAGTCACCACTGCTGCAAGAATCCTTGCTCCAGGGGGATCAGAACAAGAGTTCAAATTTTGTTTGGAGAATCTTTAAGAATGGTTCACCTATCTGTTACTTTTTTAGTTTACAAATCAGCCCTTCACCCTCTCTGAGACTTGTGTGCCTGGCCCTGAAACTCTCTGGTTTCAAGTCTTTGGAGAATGGGAGGTGAGGTTGGGCTGTCTGAGTGCAGGGTGATGCTTGAGAGGGCTGTATGCTAGAGCAGTGGTCAGGATTGCCTGAAATGCCCGAATGCTTTTAATGTAAACTCTCAGTCATTTCTCTGGTTACAAGCCCTTATGGCTCCCGCCTTTTGTTACTTCTGTTGAAAATACTTGGTGCTTTCCAGTGTTCTGCAGGGAAAACTTGCTTCTTTCACCTCACTCTCCCTTCTGTAAGACATAGGTCTTAGCTTCTTCTAGTCTTTTTAGCACTCAGCTCTCTTCCTCTTACTTTTATTTTCCAAAACTCTGTTGACCTCTCTTATCTGCTGTTGTCTTTTCCCCGGGTCTCCTCCTTGAAGTTTTAAATATTTATACTTCTTCACACTTTTGGAAGGTAATGAAGTTTAAGAAACAGCATTTAATCATCCATATTGAATTAGAAGTCCCCTATATTAATTTGTAATTAGAAAAATCAATATTGTTAAGGTATGGCAGAGACTAAAGATTTATGAAAATGAAACCCAAGAGACTTTTAAACTATTTCTCTGCCTTCTCTAAACTTTAACATCACAAAGCTATATGTCTGGACCACAGTCTTTATTCTATTAGATGTGCCTTTCCAATAGATAGGGACAAGAAAATTTTGTATTGGTACTAAGAAATTTACAATTTTCCTTGTTGTATTTGTTGTTGTTTGTTTTTTGTTCTGGAGAAAGAATGTTTAAAAAATTATATTGAAACATAGTTGATGTACAATATTATATTAGTTTCAGGTGTAAGAGTGATTTGACATTTGCATAATTTATGGAATGATCACCATGATAAGTCTAGTAACTATCTGTCCCCATACAAAGTTATTACAATATTATTGACCGTATTCCTTACGCTGTATGTTACATGCCCATGGCTTATTTATTTTAATAGTGGAGGTTTGTACCTCTTAATCCTCTACCTATTTCGCCCAACGCCCTATCCCCTTCCCCTCTGGCAACCATCTCTTTGTTCTCTGTATCTACAAGTCTGTGTTCATTTTGTTTTATTTTGTATACTCCACATATAAGTGAGATCATATGGTATTTGTCTTTCTTGGTCTGACTTATTTCAGTTAGTATCATACTCTCTAGATCCATCCACATTGTTGCAAATGGCAAGAATTTATTTAATTTATTTTTTATGGCTGAGTAGTATTCCATTCTTTATATATACCACATATTCTTTATCCATTCATCTGTGGATGGACACTTACGTTGCTGCCATACCTTGGCTCTTGTAAATAATGCTGTAGTGAACATTGGTGTACATATATCTTTTCAAATTAGTAGTTTTGTTTTTTTTTTGGGTAAACACCCAGAAGTAAAATTGATGGATCTAATGGAAGTTCCATTTTAATTTTTTGAAGAACATTCCTACTGTTTTCCATAGTGGCTGTACTATTGTAATCTTACCAATACTACACAAGGGTTCCTTTTCTCCACATCCTCACTAACATTTGTTATTTGTTGTATTTTGGTGACAGCCATTCTGAGAGGTATGAGGTGGTACCTCAATGTAGTTTTAATTTGCATTTGCCTGATGATTAATGATGTTGAACATCTTTTTGTGTGGCTGTTGGCCATCTGCATGTCTTCTTTGGAAGCATGTCTAATCAGGTCTTCTGCCCATTTTAATATCTGTTTGGTTGTTTTTCTGATGTTGAGTTGTATGAGTTCTTTGCATATTTTAAATGTTAACCTCTTATCAGATATATTGTTTGCAAATATTTCTCCCTTTCAGTAGGCTGCCTTTACTCCTTGTTGATAGTTTCCCTTGCTCTGCAAAAGCTTTTTAGTTTGATGTAGTTCCATTTATTTATTTTTGCTTTTGTTTCCCTTGTTTGATGAGACAGATCCAAAAATATATTGCTAAGGCCAATATAAAAGAAAATATATTTTCTTCTAAGAGTTTTATGATTTCAGGTCTTACTTTTAAATTTTTACTCCATTTTGAGTTAATTTTTGTGTATAGTGTGAGAAAGAAATCCAGTTTTTTTCTTTTGCATGGATTTGTTTAGTTTTCCCAGCACCATTGATTGAAGAGGGTCTGTCTTTTCCCCATTGTATGTTCTTGTCTCCTTTGTTGTAGATTAATTGACCATATAAGTACAGGCTTATTTTTAGTCTCTCTATTCTGTTCCATTTATCTATGTATCTATTTTTGTGCTGGTATCATACTACTTTGATTACTGTAGCTTTGTAGTAGAGTTTGTAATCAGGAAACATGATACCTCCAGCTTTATTTTTCTTTCTCAAGATTGCTCTGGCTATTTGGTGTCTTTTGTGGTTTCATAAATATTTTAGACTAATTTGTTCTAGTTCTGTGAAAAATGCCTTTGGTATTTTGAGAGGAATTGCATTGAATCTGTAGATTGCCTTGGGTAGTATGGTCATTTTAACAATGTTAGTTCTTCCAGTTCAGAGCATGGGTTATCTTTCCATTTGTTTGTGTTGTTTTTGATTTCTTTAGTCAATGTCCTATAATTTTCAGAGTAAAAGTCTTTTACCCCTTGGTTAGATTTATTCTTAGGTATTTTATTCTTTTTGATGTAATTGTAAATGAGATTGTTTTCTTAATTGCTCTTTCAGATAGTTTATTGTTAGTATATAGTAATGCAACAGATATTTGTATATTAATTTTATATTCTATAACTTTACTGAATTCGTTTATTAGTTCTAATAGTTTTTTGATGGAGTTTAGAGGATTTTCTATACTTAGTATCATGCAAATAGTGACAATTTTATTTCTTCCTTTCTAATTTACATTCCTTTTATTTCTTTTTCTGGTCTGATTGCTGTGGTTAAGATTCCCAATACTAAGTTGAATAAAAGTGGAGAGAGTGGGCATACTTGTCTTCTTCCTGATCTTAGAGGAAATGCTTTCATCTCTTCACCATTGAGTATGATGTTGGATGTGTGTTTGTCATATATATGTTGACCTTTATTATGTTGAGGTATGTTCCCTCTATACTCACTTTGTTGATAATTATTTTAATAAATGGATGTCGAATTTTGTGAAAAGCTTTTTTTACATCTATTGAGATGATCATATGATTTTTATCCTCTGGCTTATTGATCAAATCAGCCTTCCTTTGAGGACAGGGTGAGAAATAAATCTTACTGGGAATAGGCCCATGATCAGCACTAGCCAGCCATTCCTCCTGCAACTTAGCAGCAATTCACCTTTCTACCTGCATTTAAATCTCATAAAAGTTCATAATTTGGCATAAATGAGTCAATTTTAAAAAATGAGTCAACTTTCTATCATAAATAGAAACATGTTGTCAGTCTCTCCTAAACAAGAGACCCCACCACATCCACCCTTTTACCTTCTGATCTCATTCTTTATAGACAGCTCAAGTCACACAGTGTGTCATAATTATTTTTTTAAAAAGCCCACTAGAGGCCAGAGGCCACTTCAAAAAGGAGAACATCTGTAATCAAATGAAATTATATCTTTACTCCAGAATCTTAGCATTATGATTTTTCTTTTGGGACTTTCCAGATGCTCCCTATAGGTTTTTATTAGCTGCCAGCATTTTGAGCATCACTGGTGGCTTCTAGACCATAAAGCTTGAGTGGCAAGGCAGCTTGGCCCTGCTGGAGGGGCTTTTCCTACTCTAGGCCCAATTTAAAAGTAGAAATCAGATGGCTTATTCAGTAAATCAATTAGAGAAACAGAAAGATGTATGATATGTATTGTTCATAACCAGCAAATCATAATACTCTATTTCTCTTTGATCAAGTACATTTGAAAACCTCATTCTTTTAGGAACTATATTTATCCACCCTGGATACTGGGTTATGATAGATTTCATTAGTTTTCCCAATTCTTCACCCCTTTCTATAGACTTGTCCTTTGCTATTGACTTTGCAGTTTTTGCAACTAAATAGAGAGTGTACTTCTAAAATAAGATTCTTTCCTTACTCCTTCAGAAGTGTTCATCCTGCAGGTACTCCCTTATAAATTCTCTGTATGCAAATTTCCAACTTAGTTTGTTTCAATTTAAGATGATTGAAACTTGGAAAGATTCAAAGAAACAAACCATAAAATGAAATTTTGGAACTAGAACACTAGAAATAGTTAAAACCCATACTCCTGCAGTGCCATTGTTGAAAACTTCACAGGTGGTAAACTTTGAGATTACAGTGCAAAAGGATTCACTGGTGGGTGCCATATCTCAGGATTCTGAGAAGTTAGGGGAGCACAGATTACAAGGATAATAGAATCAGAGGATCTTTTAGAGGGCTAGTGAGACATTCAAAAAAGATAGTGAAGGTTGAGGGTGATTATTCAGCAATTGAAAAAGTAGGAAAGTCAGAGGACATTCTTAGTAGTGTATAAAGGGTCTCATCTTCTGCAGCTGGAGGGCAGACAATGAAAGGAACAAACCCAGGAATTATCTGTAATAGTAGCTGAGTTCCTGAGAAGGTTGAATTCTTAGCTCTGGAAATTCTGCTAACTCTGGTGGAGGAGAAAGTGAGAATATGTGATTGGGATTGAGATATCTGGGTCAATGCACTCATAAAACTTGATTCTGCAGATCCTCTGAACACTTTGAGCTTTAGAAGTGGCTTAATACTTCAAGTTAAAGGCCAGTTCTCTCCTCTCAACATTGCTTGCCTGAAGTAAATGCAGAGGACTCTGCTTTACAAGAATAAGGAGCCACTGCCCTCCTGGTTACCAGACCAATATATAGGGTTAAGGTACAACATAACTGTCTGAGAAATAGCTTTGCTTATTAAGGGGAAAGAAATCTCAAAGGAGTGGTAACACCTATACAACTTGCAGGCTGGGAGAATATATTTATGGCCTGATGGTACAGGACCAAGGGACCATAAGAGGAAACACTCTAATTGTGTGGCAGTGCTTTGGGTCATGTAGGCAAGCAGTATGGAAGCTGTTAGAGGAGGCTGGGAAATGGTGAGGACATTGCTATAGGAGTTAGGAAAATGTCAACCCCTGAAATCTGGTTGTGTACCATTCGGAAAACTGTGGCCTATGATAAACTAGAATATAAAAAATGGACCTGATATATGTATAGAGTAGAAGGAGGATTCTTGAAGCTAAATGTTGAAAGCATGACTCTGGTCATGCTGCAGTTGATAAGTTACTATGAGAAATGTATGAATCCAGAAGAGAAAGAATTAGAATGTGCATAGGGCATTAGTTATATGCCCTACATGTACAGAGCATATAGAAAGACCAAAAATTAAAAAATCAAAAAGTGAAATCAGTTCAAAGTTGAGATCATTAAGATGTAGCCTTTAGGAAAAGACCAAATCCCACGAGTCATGGCTTCAAAATAAAGACCAAGATATGTTTCTGGTAATGAAGTGGGAGGAAAAGGAAGCTAAGAGTGTACATATACTCAAAGAGCTGGTGTGCTTAGCACAAGTGAGAAAGAATGGTCACAAAGTTTGGTTCTCTCCTCATTGTCCGCATAATCAAGTCCAAACTTTTAAATATTTCTTATAATGCCCTCATCAACCTCTTTACTCTTAGTTATTTGGTTTCATCTCTCACCATTCTTGCTCTAGTTATACTGAACTATCTGAAATTTCCCCTATGTGAATTTCTTCTTTCATATTGACCTCTGCACTGACTTTGGACCATTATCTATCTCCCTTTCTCTCACACTTTCTTCACTACTATTTGTTCCTGTCCTATCATATCCACTTAAACCAGTGTGACAGCAAGTAGATTTTATAACCTGTAATTTGGGTAGATTGACTATGGCTTCCTGGAGGACTAGGTTAAGGAGTGCAAGAACAAGTTCAGGGTTCATTGGATTAGCAATAGCCACCATATTGGAAGAATGGTGGTATATGAACCATGCATTTTCTATCTAATAGTGCCTAGATTCTTTCTCATAAACTTCCTGATGCTATAGTAAGAATCCAAAAGTGCTTCCCTATCTGCTAGTGTACTATCCTTTGCTTAGTTCTATCAGCATTTGTATTGCATTATATTTTTCTGTTACTGTGTATATTTTCCCTTTAGTCAGCATTTTACTTGATAAAGAGATAGTATCTTGTTTAATGGTATATTCTAGTGCCTGAAATAGTGTTTTGCACATAGGACTCAGTACAGAAATGCTTAACCTAAAAATAAGTTAATGAATTTGAGAGGGTTATGAAATAATAAGTCTTGGTTGTTGGATGGATTATTCATATGTACACAATATTGTCTAGGTAATCAGAAAGTGTAATTTCTAGATATTTTGTAGCAATCTAACATGTAGAATGCAAGCACAAAGAACATGAATTGGTCATTGGATCTTCTGTGCCACTGATTATATTTGCCTAGTGACTTGAGAGAAACAAGCATAAGTAGCTTAGAGATGCATTTTGAGTACCGTTTTCTCTAATTCACATCTGTGGGTAAAACCCTTAGAAGTCTAGTGCTGATGAGGATCATATAAGTGCCTCCATTCCATGAGGGCTAAACAAGTATCAGTTTCTAATTAGACATCCTTCCATTTTTCTTCCTTTCCACCTTTATACCATAACCCTAAATTCAAATATTTTGGGCTGGTAACTAGCACTAATTTAGAAGTCATGATGCTATTTCAATTTTTTTCTTATCTGATGAACAGAAAAAAAACAGGCTTTATTAAATTAATTACATTAATTTTTTTATAAATAATTTAAACAGATTAAAAATTGAATTCACAGTAAGGACTGGTTGATATTGCTAGCTAGAAAATTTATCTAGATAACTTAGTAATGGCCACCTTGATTTAATTTTCTTTTCTGTAATTAAAATTACAGTCTCTTGAATCACTCTTAGTTCTTCAGTGTTCTACATAACAAAAAAGCATACATGCAGAATGTTCATTCATTCATTAATTCATAATTTAAGAAAATGGTACTTTTTGAATGTCTATCACAATCCATGCACTCTTCTAAATACTAAGGTTATAGAGATAAACAAAACAAAAAGTCTGCCCTCATGGAGTTACATTCTAGGAGCAAGAAGTAGAAAATAAATGAATAAGTCTATAATATTAGAGGTGATGAAATGATATAAAAATGTTGTGGTCAACGGAGGTGATCCCAGAAAGCCTCTCAGAGGAGATGACTTGAACATAAACCCACTGGATATGAAGAAGTGTGGGAGTGAATGAGGAAGATGAATTAGTCAAATAAATTAGGTTTACCCTTTAGTATTTTAATCTTGAGTAATTTGATCAACTTGAGTGCACTCAAGTAGACCAAAAGAATGATTTTAGCATCATTAGGGCACAGTATCTGTATTATAAGAGGCACCAGGGAAACCAAGAGCTTTCAGTCATTCATGTTTCTTACTATGATGTTGATTACAAAGACAGTTTTTGTTTATCTTATATCTTATCTTAACTATATGCTAGATATTTAATATATATTATTCAACTCAACACATATTTATTGGATTCTTGTGTGTAGGGAAGTGGGAAAGATTACTTAGAAGACAGAGATGGAGACACAATCCTTAATGTCAAGAAAGTTACAAAATGAGAAGAGAGGCTGACACATGTATACAAATAATTAAGAAAAGGATATATATAGAGAGAGAGATAGACAAAAAATGCAGTGGGAATTTAAAAGAGAAAATAAGCACATCAAAAATAATGATAGTGGGCCTCCCTGGTGGCGCAGTGGTTGAGAGTCCGCCTGCCGATGCAGGGGATACGGGTTCGTGCCCCGGTCTGGGAGGATCCCATATGCCGCGGAGCGGCTGGGCCCGTGAGCCATGGCCGCTGGGCCTGCGCATCCGGAGCCTGTGCTCCGCAACGGGAGAGGCCACAACAGTGAGAGGCCCGCATACCGCAAAAAGAAAAAAAAAAAATAATGATAGAGATAATTGTGTTAATAATAGTCATACTAATAATAAGCACCATCTATTATTCTGTTATTCTGTAACCGGCACTTTACTAACCACTATCTCAAGTCCCAAGTCTGCAAAATTTCACATAATCTTCTGTACTATATAGTATTAAAAACATTGCAAGCACTTTTTTCTTTCTTTTGTATAAATTATACTTTACTTGTGGAAATAGAAGCCCCTAAGCCAATCTTAGACATAGATTATCAATTCCATGGGTTCACAGATGGAAGAAGCATTGCCATTTGGCAAATGGCAAAAAGCATCCTTTACCTATTAAGCCAGGATTAACCAAGGGTACAATTAGGTATTATTATTTACCTATTTTACAAATAAAGAATCTAAACTTTAGAGAATGTGTGACTTCACTAACTTCCAAGTGACTGAGTTAGGACAAAAACCCGAGTCTGTCTGAAATCAGAACAAAAGCTTTATACTTTTGAAGATATTTCTAAAAGGCTTTATAGTTAATATGAAAGATATGAGAAAAGGGGAAAAACAGTTTTAGAGAGAAGGAGAAAATCAGGGAGTAAGAGATCAGAAAGCATGGGTCATAAAGTATCTTTGCTTGGTTTGAGTAAAGCAAGGAATTCCTAGAAAACATCAAGAAGCTTTACAAAAGGATTATTTTTAAAATTAAGAGGCTTTTGGGGAACCACTGAAAAGTTTTGAGGTAGAGTATTGACAAAACAAGAAATTTCTTTTTGTGGAAATGTATCGCGTATAGGATAGATTAGTGAAAGAAGACATTAGAAGCAATATAATCGATTATAAACACCATACTGAGCAGAGCAATATTTTTTTCTGACATAAAATTAGGGAATTTTGTTTTGGTTCTGGGGATAAGTAGATTAGTAATGAGTAGTAGCAATGTATAAATACATGGTGCCAACATCTGAGTTGATTTTATAATGTTGATTTTACTCAAAGCACGTTGAAATGATTTTCCAGTCTGATCCAAGGCTGAGAGTTAGATGGTTCCATTAGTTTAACTGCTAGGTGAAACCATTCTAATATTTCCATATCCAAGGCTTAAACTAGTAAATAGTCCAGAATATTGAGATAAAGTCTATGATAACTACTTCCTATCTTCCATAATTTTCAAGGTACTTCTCAATTATTGCCCTCCCCATTCCTCTTCTTTTTCATTCCTTTTGCATGCTGAGAGAAACTTGTTTACTTTCTTTCTTTTCTTACTTCTTATTTTTTAGTATTCCTGTTCTTTGATTAATAAGAGGTTCAGAATCCTTAACTCTGATTGTATTTGTCATCTTGCAATTTTAACACCAAGGAAAATCCCATGCCATTTGAAAATATGCAGATATTAATATTAGATAAATTCCTCAGTTTGGGTACCAGTTTCAAAAGTTATGATATCAATACATCCATTTTTTTGATCTATCAACATTTATTGAATGTCTATTATATTATCAATTACATTGGAGAACAAAGGTAAATTTTAAAAAAACCCTAAGGCAAAGAGTTATGTAGAGAAGGAGACAGACAAACACATAAATTATTGTAATATGCCATAAATGTTACAATGAGGATCGAAGAAAATGCTGAGAAAGTATAGGCATGAGAATGCCAAACTCTCCCAGGAGATGCCAGCAAAGACTTCACAAAAGAGATGATCTTATTTTAAATATGAAGGTAAATTCATGAAGCAGAAATGTAGGGTAGGATATACACGAGGAAAATAAGATGTGTAAATGTGAAAAGATCCTGGGACAAAAGAAGTCGTAGAGAATTGGGGAAATGGTGAAAAGTTCAGTGTGAATTGAGCATGGAGAACCTGGAAAGAATTGTCCTGAAGAGAGGCTGAAGGTGCAACCTATGACCTAATGGAGGAGGGTCTTATAGTTGGCCTTGGACTTAATCCTAATTGATACAGAATTAATAGAAATTTGAATGGCTGAATAATATGATCATAATATTTAAAGGAAGATAACTTTGGAACCCATTTAGAGACTTAATTAAGTATAAAAGATTAGTGACGGTATATCAATTAGGAGGCTATTGGAACAGACTAGGTAAAAAAGTCATGTGGCTCTTAAGAGAGATGATTAAAATGGGAGAGGCGTGTGAAAAAGAAGAAATACATTGACAGAATTTCATTACCACTTGGTTATAGAGGAAACAAGAAAATAAAATTTCTAGGCTACTGGTGGCATTTTTAAATTGAAGAGACTGTTTAGTGCTTTTAAGCAACATAAAGGGGTAAGCATAAATGTATGGGTAGAAATATGGGCCAAAAAAGTGAACTGTTACTGGGATACATGTTTGCATTAAGGAGATACACATTAAGTAATCAGAAATGTATGTTTAAGTTGAAGCAAGTTAGAAATTTTAGAGCTATCAGTGTCATGGTTGAAGTCAGAAACTTGGTTGAAGGTACTGATGGAAAGCAGTATTTATTTATCACTAGCTTATATTATTTTCTGTTTCACAGTTAGTGCCAAACCTATGATTAAAATTCTTCCCAAATACCTTGGTGATTTTATTAAAAACTGACAATTTGAAGTAACGTTAGTAAATAATTTTTAAAAGTCTAAATAAATTGGTTCACTGTTTTCTTCATTTACAGATATTCCTCCTCTAAGGTTTCTAGCATTGGACATGATTTTCCCTTAAAGAACCATTATAGCCCCTCCTCTGAATGAAGTTTCCTGCTTATGCATTCAGTTATGATACCCTTGATTCCCTGAATATCTGTTTTCAACAAATTTCCTACTATCACTGTGAAACCTCCAGTTTGTAATTTTCAATGTTCTCTCAAATCCTTTTTATGCAAAAGGTATAAAAAAGGTATGTCTTTCAAAGTGGATTTTTTGGTAGCAGTTTTGTACTTTGCACTAATCCACACCCATAGTATAACCTGATTTCTCTCAAAACATGATGCACACAACACTGTTGGCCTGAATTAAGGGTTCTCTGATCATGACACTGAACAAACTTAAACTAACAGGCTCAAGTGGAGATTATAAACATCATTTTACCTTCATTAGTGTCTTCTTCCAAACAATTGAGTTTATACATGTCAGTATAGTCACTAATGCACTGATTAAGAACCACAGACTTGGGGTTGAATTCTGACTCCACTTCCTACTACTTATGTGATTGGGGGTGGTCACATTCAGTTTCTCTCAGCATGAATTTACTACATGCATGTGTGGATTTTATATGAGATGCCCACATAAGGTGACATTTTATATACAAGTTTTTAGTTTATTTAGTTATTTAAAAGTGAATAAATTAATTTTAAGCCTACTTTTTTGGTCTTTTAAAAATTGATTTCTAGTTTAATTCCACTGTGAGCTTGCTTTATGGTCCAGCATATGGTCAGTTTTAGTAAATGTCTCATGTGTACCTGAAAAGACTATGTATTCTGCCATTTTGGGTTACATGTGTCTCTTAAATTCAATAGTATGTCTTGGACCTTCTACATTTTTTTTTAAATTGAGGTGAAAGCCACATAACATACAATTGACAATGTTGTGCAACTATCCCCTGTCTCTAGTTTCAAAGCTTTTCATTGCTCCAGAAGAACACCTATATCCATTTAGTAGTCACCCCCCCCATTACAAGCTCCTGCCCTCTCCTAGTAACTACTAATCTGCTTTCTGTCTCCATGGACTTGTATATTCTGGATATTTCATATAAATGGAATCATATAAAATGATCTTTTATGTCTGGCTTCTTTCACTTAGCATAGTGTTTTAAAGGTTCATCCAAATGAACATCAGCAGCAGCACTTTATTCCATTTTATGATTAATAATGTTCCATTTTGTACATATACTGCAATTTATATCCACTCATCCATTGATGGTTGTTTTGATTGTTTCTACATTTTGGCTATGATGAATAATGTTGTCCCATATATATGTGTAAAGGGTTGAACAGTATGAAATGTCAATTAAGAGAGAAATTTTTAAAAGGGGCAAAACAGAAATTCTGGAGGTGAAAAGTATAAAGTAGAAAACTTCACTAGCAGAGTTCAATGGCAGATTTGAGCAGGAAAAAGAAGGATTCAGTGAGTATAAAGATAAGGCAATTGAATTGATCCAGTATGAGGATCAGAAAGAATAAAGAAAAATGAACAGAGCCTGAGGGACCTGTGAGATACCACCATTTGCACATCACATGTGCAAACATATGCATAATGGGAGTTCCAGAAGAAGAAGATAGAAAGAGGCAGAAAAAAAATATTTTAGAAATAATGGCCCCAAATTCCCAAATTTGATAAAAGATATAATTATACACGTCCAAGAACTCAATGAACTTCACACAGGATAAACTCAAGGAGAGCCATGCTACAACACTATGCTGTAACACATTATAGTCAAATGTGTCCAAAGCTAAAGATAAAAGAAAATCATGAATGCAGCAAGAGATAAGTGACTAATATTACACATGGGATCATCATTAGGATTAACAGATAATTTTTCATCAGCACACATGGAAGCCAAAAGGCAGTGGACTGACATATTTAAAATCCTGGAAGAAAAAAAAAAAAACTCAACCAATAAATAATTCTGTATCTACAAAACTATCCTTCAAGAATGAAGGAGAATTTAAGATATTTCCAGAATTAACAAAACCTGAAAGTGTTTGTTACTAGTAGACCTGCCCTGCAAGAAATACTCAGGCAGTCCATCAGATTGAAAGGAAAGGACAATAGACAGTAACCTGAAACCAGATGAAAAAATGAAGAACATTGGTAAAAGTAACTACACAGGTAAATACAAAGGCCAATATTATTGTTTGGTTTGTAATTTATTTTTTAATAAAATAAATGCATAAAATAATACTTATAAATCTACAATAGTGGGCACATTATGTACAAAGATGTAATCTGTGACACTAATAATGCAAAGGGAGAAGGTCTAAGATGTAAAAGAGCTAGAGTTTTCATCCTTTTGAAACTAAGTTCATTATTCAAACTAGGTTGTTATAAGTTTAAAATTTTGATTGTAATGCACAGTACACCTTAAAGAAATAACTATAAAATGTACAGAAAAGGAAAGAAGGAAATTAAAATGGTATACAACAAAAAAATAAACAATACAAAAAGAAGACAGTGAAGGGGGAATTGAGGAACAAAAACATATAAGACATACAGAAAATAGCTAAAAGGCAGACGTAAGTCCATTTTTAGTCATTATTTAAAACGTAGATGGATTAAACTCTTCAATGAAAAGGCAGAGATTGGCAGAACGGACACAAAACTGATCCATATATATGCTGTCTACATATGCATTCTATATGTAGTTACAAAACACAAAAATAGGTGAAAATAAAAAGATGGAAAAAGATATTCCATGCAAATACTAACCAAAAGGGAGCTGGACTGAATATATTATTATGAGACAAAATAGGCTTTAAGTCTACTAAAAAAGCTACAGTAATAAAGACATTCTTGTACTAGCATAAGGAGAGACATATAGACCAATGGAATAAAATTGGAAGCCCAGAAATATACCTTTGTCTACATGGTTAATTACTTTCAAGAAAGATGCCAAGACCATTCAGTGGGGAAAGAATAGCCTCTTCAACAAATGATGCCAGGAATGTTGGATACCCACATACAAATTAATGAAGTTAGACCCTTACTTTATGCCATATACAAAATTAATTCAAAATTGATTAAAGACAAGTTTAAGGGCTTAAATGATAAAACTCTTAGAAAACACAGGGGCAACCTTTACAACCTTGGATTTATCAATGATTTCTAAAATATAACACCAAAAGCATCTGCAAGAAAATGAAAAAGATGAACTGAATTTCATCAAAATTTAAAACTTCTATGCATCAAAGGACATTGCAAAGGTACTTAATGCTACTGGCTTGTACACCTAAAAACAGTTAAAGTTGTAAATGTTATGTATATTTTACCACAATGAAAAAAAATTTAAGTAGTATATAATCTCACTTAATAATTTTTTCCTTACCTATGGTTTTTTAAATATTTTTGCTCAATTGCAAAATATTAAGGTTTTTCTTAATGTAATTTTGTTACCTATTGTTACTAATTTCTAGTTTAGTCCTTTTTTAATCAGAGTACAAACTCTATATGTTTTCAATTCTTAAGTATTTATTGAGAATTATTTTATGACTCAGCATATAATCTATCTTGATTAATGTTCCATGGACACTTGACAAAGATATTCTTCAAATGTTGGATATAGTGTTATATAAGTGATATATAAATGTCAATTTGGTGAATGGTATGATCAAATCTTTTACATATTTAACTGCTTTTTTGGGTGCTTATGTCTTTTCCCTGTACTAGTCTTTCCACATATTTCACTTCTGCATATGTTTGTTGTGAATTTTTATCAGGAACTGGTGTTGGATTTTGTAAAAACCTCCTTATGAGTCTTTTGATATAATTCTATAAATGTTCTTCTTTATTTTATTCATATGATGTACTATGTTAATTGACTTTTAAATAGTAAACCAACTCTGCACTGCTGGGATACATTCCAGACAGTCATGGTGTATTGTATTTTTATATATTGTTGAATTTAATTTGGTATTATTTTTTAAATACCTTGCATCTATGCTTATAAGAGATATGGTTAGGCACTTTTGTTTTCTTCTGATATTTTTGTCCTGCTTTGGTATCAAGGTAATACTAGCCCCCTAAAATGTTTTGGCATATGTTCCCTCTTCTGTTTTTTGAGAAAGTTTGTGTATGACTGGTACAATTTCTTCCTTAAATGTTTGATGGAATTCACTGGTTAAGCCATCTGGGTCTGGATTCGTCTTCATACGTATATATTTAACTGCTAAGTTTTTTTACTTTATATATACCTATTAAGATTTTCTAATTTTTGTGTGTGTCACTGAGTAATTAATGCCTTTCTAGGAATTTATTTCATCTATGTTTTTAAATTTATTGTTAAATAAAGTTCTTCATAATATTACCTTAAATTTCTTTTTAATTTCTGTTGGATCTATTGTGAAGTTCTATCTTTCATTTTTGATATTGGTAATCTGCGTCTTTTTTGTCTTGCTAATTCTAGTTACATGTTTGCAAGTTTTATTATTTCAAAGATACAACTTTGGATTCCATTATTTTCTTTATTGTTTTTGTATTTCCCATTTCATTAGTTATTGTGATAATTGTTTTATATCTTTTCTTCTATTGCCTTACTTTCTAGTTTCTTAGGTTGAAAGTTTAGATAATTGATTTGATGTCTTCTTCTTTTCTAGTAAAACATTTAAAGCCATAAATTTCCCTCTAAGTATTGCTTTAGCTTCATTCCACAAATTTTCATTTGTTGTGTTTTCATTTTCAACCAATTCAAGATATTTTTAAATTCCCCTTGTCATTTCTTGTTGGAACCATGGATGATTCAGAGTTGCTTTGTTCAACAATTGTTCTGTTTAATTTTTGAATACATACATGTAGATATACCTATCAAACTGGGTTCTCTGATGCAAGTATTAGATGTTTTATTTGGGAGATGAAACCAAGGGAAGCAAGGGTGAGAAAAAAGAGAAATAAGCCTTTATGAAAATGAGAGGCAATAGTTACTACTTCATGAGAAAACCACAAGGAGACACAGTGAATTTGGTTGAAAAGAATATCTGCTGTTATTGAGTTTTACAGGTGAGCCATAAATAAGAACAAGCTTCAGAGAAGGCTTTTCCCATTGATGAAGTTTTCCTGATAGGGCATTAGCTTCCCCCACCTCCTGACTGTATAATTCCACCCCTCTAAAGACAGCTTATGTTACCAGATCCCAAGCTCTGTTATGTGCTTGCCAGTGGAAGAAAAACTAGAATCTTTGGGCATTCATTGATTGGTCTGGCTGGGTAGCAGAGGCTGTGAGAGAAGAGTTCTATAATTGTTAGTGCAACATACTGGTTGTCACCAGGCAGCAGAGCTATTTGGGTCTGAGTGTGAGGCCACAGAGTATGGTTGGTAGCTGCCACAGAAAAGGTGGCTGAGGGTACATGAGGTACACAGCACTGAGAAAATTAAGAGCTAGTGAGTGATATCTGTGTCAGATCTACATATACACCTATTGACATATAATTATAAACTTAGAAAAATCATTGGGAAAAATCCACATGAAAAATTAACCTCTGGGAAGAGTATGGCATGAGCAGAAGAGGGTACTGTTACTGCTTTGCATGATTTTTGTAGTGATATGCATTTTTTTTTGCTTGTGTGTGTATCAGCAAAATTTTTAAAAAAAGATTATCAGAGTGAATAAATTATTGTACAGACACATGGAATTCTTTGTAGCCATTAAAATGCAAGTTGAAAAAGATTACTTAATTATATAAAACTGCATCTTGCCCACAATATATTAAGTAAAAAAATATTAAATAATATATAAAGAAAATAATTGAATGTAGTAGATATTTAAGGATTCTAAATAGAAATTACTTAAACATATTCTATTAGTATTTGATCATGTAAATGAAGTAATTGAAAACTATGATGAGAAAGAAAATAATAGAAGAGACATAAGGGAAAATATACAATTTACACGAGACTGAATGGATAGCTATCGTAAAAAAAAAAGATTTCTGAGAAATACTTGTATATGAAAATAACTTGTGGAAAAAGCACTAGCCTTAGACACTGTCAAATATGGCTTTGAATCCTGCCATGATCATCTTGGAATTAATTCTAAGTTCCCTTTTTCTTACCTGTTAATACAAAAAAAGTAGGATTTTTTAATAGTGTCCTTATTATGGTGAACAGCAAGGCTGTATTTAGAAGACTTTGAATAAATGAAAGGAGTAAAGATGTAAAAATAAAGGAGAAAGTTTAAACAACTTTGTCTGATAGTAGGAAATGAAGAGAATTTGCTTATACTACTCTTGTCTTTTCCCATTTTAATTTCTTGATTGTCTGGGTAATTGGTTAGTTACTATCGCTCTCTAAAAACTTGAAGAAGAATCCTAGGATTCAAAGCTAAGCCTCAATATTTACAAAGGTAATGAGTCTGTCAGCCATGTGAAGTCAAGTGTTCTTACTGTTTGGTATTGCTAACCTCAAATTTAACCTAAAGGGACACCTTTCTTGGGGGATAACAGTTCATTTGTCTTCATGCTAACTCTATCAAGGAATTTTCCTGTGCAGAAAACAGCTAGTTTCACTAAGCTCTGTATGTGCAGTGTTTTTTATGTAGTGCACTGACAGCCAGTAACCGAACCTAATCCGTCAAACTCATTTCACCTAAGACCTCAAGTATAACTCCAATTCTGATCCTTAAGGTAATGGTGTCACTGAAGTACTTAGTTCCTGACCTTTTGTTTTTGAACACATAGTACTCTGGGTTTGGGGGTGGGGGAAATGTATATTTCTTTTTGTACTGAGAAATATGGTCATTATTTTGGGGTATTGCATTTAAAAATATTATGTTTTCCCTATAATTTTTTTATAATAGATGCAACATTGATCAAGCAGCCTTTGACAGAGTTGTTCCTTTGCATTAGTAGGTTTACAGTTTAGTAAACTGCATGTATTTTTTCATTTAATGGCTGAATCTTTTGGCAATATTATATTTCTATATATTTATATATAAGATTAAAAAGTCAGGTATTTTAATCTTGTCTAAATTTTAGGAGCTAACCAGAAGAATTTGGATGTACAGCACTTATCTGTTAAAAGAAAAAAAGGACACAACTCTTCTAATTGTGCTCTGTACATTTTTTTGTGTGTAAATGTGTTAATTCTTGCTCAATATTATTCTGCTCATTATTTATATTTCTAACTATTGAGAAGGCACTAAAACAGGCATTTGAGAACTATTTCTGCAGCACAAAGTGGTTGCCCTTTGCTTTCTCACATGTTTGTTGAACGATTTGGCGTTTTCTAAAGAGCAGAAACCATTAACAAATACAGAAGAGATTTAGTAATATTTGCTCTGTAGAATGGAGCTATGGAACAACAAAAAAATTGTATAAAAAAATCATTAAAACCTAAGAATTACCTCTATCAGTAAGTTAGTTGAAGTTATTCTGCTGTTAATGACCCTATTTCAGAACTGTTAGACTCCTACCATATAACTGACTACTATTTTATATGGGGGAGTTAAGAACAACTTAGAAAAGAAACTTTAAGACTTTTGGTCAATGTGTGTGTGTGTGTGTGTTTTCTAAACAGTGTTATATTACACTAGAACCTTTACTTATATTAGTTTTACTTTTAACACTCAAAACCACACAATGGACCAACTTTGACATTCACAATTAGTCTCTAATACTGCTTCAAAGCAAATGAGAACAGCAAACTTTCCCAGATTCAAACAATTTTTAGAATTTTCTTAAAAAAAGACATAATTGTAACTAGCATAAGTCATGTAACAAAATGCTGTCTAATTAAATTTCTTGGATCTTTAAGGGAAACAAGATACTTTATTTAAGATTCATGGAAGAAGAGAGTATTCTTGTTTTCTTAAGGATACCTTAATCTCTGAAAAACCCTGAATTTTATGAGTGTCAAATTTTGGCATAATGCTTACAAGAATAGAAGTAACTCTTCACACAATAATATTTGACCATAGTCATATTTTTCAAAAAATTACATTATAATTATTACTTCTGTCATCAAATTTCAGCTAGCATTTATTTTAATATCTTTGATATAAGTTGGAAATAAGTATCTGCAGAAAGCCACATTTGAATTATGAACATCAAGTTCTTATCACACACATTGGTATTTCCAAATTTAAGAGTCTCATTTAAAGTAGGCTTAAAGATAATAAAAGCATACATAAGTTTTCTCCAATATATGGGTCAATTTGGAAAATACAGCTTTATTAAGTAGACATCCACTGTCTAATGAAACACATGAGATTAAAGCATTAAAAGTCTTTGAACACAATCACTTACTTTTGGGGACCCAAAAGATGGTGACATTTGCAATTCAGCCTTATAAGAAAGATGGAAAAATTTCTTATTGTGTTAAATCACTTACAAAATGTCCCCCAAATCATAGGCTCAGTACAATTTTCTTTTTCTTAAATAATGTTCAAATGCCATCTCCACAATTATGCTCCCCACTGTCCCTGAAAACTCCATTTTATCATGTTGATCTCTGTATCACAGGAGAATTAAAGCACTGCCTCCCTACATAAATAAACTCAGGCTTTGGCTTCTTGGTGGCTCCTCAAGGAAATTAAAAAACAATTAATTTGGTCAATTAGTTGGTTCTTTTTCTTTATTATGATAAAATATCAGTGTAACTGATCTTTTATGAATAAGTAGACTATTATTTTGACTGAACAAACTATTGTTTTGGCATCATGTTCAACATAGCCTCAGAGTTTCTTACTTGAATATATAGCTGTACTTTTAAACACCTCCTCAGTATATTAGCTTTCTCATTGATAGAACTCTATTTTTCTCATTGTGACTTTACCTAGCTAAGTATAGTCTCAACGTTCACTCAAGTTTCAGCCTTATTTACAAACGGACTAAATGATTTTCTAAGATATTTGAAGGCAGTGGGGAAAGACCTCATTGGCCCAACATATCTTATTTACTACTAGTTATGATCCTTATGTTTCTTATTCATAAATTCCGCTTACCACACATATTGATAATTCATTTTCTTACATGTAGGTGTCCAATTTTCCCAGCACCACTTATTGAAGAGGCTGTCTTTTCTCCATTGTATATTTTTATCTCCTTCATCATAGATTAATTGACCACAGGTGTGTGGGTTTATTTCTGGGCTTTCTACCCTGTTCCATTGATCTGTAAGTCTGTTTTTGTGCCAGCACCATACTGTTTGATTACTGTAGCTTTGTAGTGTAGTCTGAAGTCAGGGAGCCTGATTCCTCCAGCTCCATTTTTCTTTCTCAAGATGGCTTTGTCTATTTGGGGTCTTTTATGTTTCCATACAAATTTTAAAGTTATTTGTTCTGGTTCTGTGAAAAATACCATTGATAATTTGATAGGGATTGCACTGAATCTGTAGGTTGCCTTGGGTAGTACAGTCATTTTGACAGTATTGATTCTTCCAATCCAAGAACACAGTATATCTTTCCATCTGTTTGTGTCATTTTGGTTTCTTTCATCAGCATCTTATAGTTTTTGGAGTACAGGTCTTTTACCTCCTTAGGTAGGTTTATTCCTAAGTATTTTATTCTTTTTGATGCAGTTGTAAATGGGATTGTTTCCTTAATTTCTCTTTTGTTGTTAGTTTATAGAAATACAACAGATTTCTGTGTATTAATTTTTTATCCTGCAACTTTACTGAAGTCATTGATGAGCTCTAGTAGTTTCCTGGTAGCATCATTAGGATTTTCTATGTATAGTATCATGTCTTCTGCAAATAGCAACAGTTTTAATTCTTCTTTTCCAATTTGGATTCCTTTTATTTCTCTGATTGTTGTGGCTAGAGATTAATTAGTACAGTCACTATGGAGAGCAGTATGGAGTTTCTTAAAAAACTAAACATAGAGTTACCATATGATCCTGCAATCCCATTCCTGGGTGTACATCTGGAGAAAATCATAACTTTAAAAGATACATGCACCCCAATGTTCATTGCAGCACTATTTACAATAGCCAAGACATGGAAGCAAACTAAATGTCCATCTACAGATGAATGAATAAAGAGGATGTAGTATAAATATACAATGGAATATTACCAGCCATAAAAAAGGAATGAAATAATGCCATTTGCAGCAACATGAATGGACCTAGAGATTATCATACTAAATGAAGTAAGCCAGACAGAGACAAACAAATATCACATGATATGGCTTACATGTGGAGTCTAAAAAAAATACAAATGAACTTATATACAAAACAGAAATAGACCCACAGACATAGAAAACAACTTTATGGTTACCAAAGGGGAAAGGTGGGAGGGATAAATTACGAGACTACGATTAACATATACACACTACCATATGTAAAACAGATTAACGAACAAGGACCTATTATATAGTGCAGGGAACTATACTCAATAATTTGTAATAACCTATAAGGGAAAAGAATCTGAAAAAGAATATATGTATATATTATATGTATAACTGAATCACTTTGCTGTACACCTGAAACTAACACAGCACTGTAAATCAACTATACTTAAATAAAAAAATAAAATTAAAAAAGGCATGAAATAATATGGTATCCAAGGAATTGAATTTTAAAAAGTCATTTCGTTCTATGAAGAAGGCAGTGGGAAAAGAAAGTAAAGAAGGAGGTGGATGAAGCTACAGCAGACTTATATTCCATCCTAAGGATTGTGGCTTTTATCCTATAGGTGGTATAGTAATATTAAAGCAGTATAGCGACAAGGTTAGATTTGTAGTTCAGATCACTCACTTTAGCAAAAATGAAGAGGAATAGATTTCAGAAGGACAAGTCTGGAGTGTGGTAGATATTGGTTAGGAGGCTATGGCAACAGTCCAACCTTGAATAATGGCAGGGGTAAAATGTAAGGAGAGAAGATGACAGATTTGAGGTGGAAAAATCCAGCCATGCTTTCTTTCCACAATTAACCTTTCAGTGTAAATTGAGTTGTTAGATTAGAGGAGCACAGGAAGGGAAACTGTGCATGTGATGTAGTGGTGAAGATTAAATGAGTACGTGGACAGTGCTATAAGTTGTTTGCTATTATCATTATTATTATCAGGGGGCAAGGGAAAGTAAAAATGTGAATGAGTTACTGACCTCAACAGACAAGCATCAATAGAGAGCTACACTCATAGTCTGGGACCCGGGAACACAGATCTGCTAGAGGGACCTGTGCTGAAAAGGGAAGGCATGCAAGAGAGGGAATCTCAGTAGGTGTGGACAAAGGGAAACTTTTGCAAAATAAAGCCAGCGCATCAAGGGAACACAGTAGAAGTAGGGTGTGCTCCGAGTCACTTCTTGTAGAGATAAAAAATGAGATGTTTGGGGCTTCCCTGGTGGCGCAATGGTTAAGAATCTGCCTGCCAATGTAGGGGACACGGGTTCGAGCCCTGATTGGGGAGGATCCCACATGCTGCAGAGCAACTAGACCTGTGCACCACAGCTGCTGAGCCTGAGCTCTAGAGCCGGCGGGCCGCATCTACTGAGCCAGTGTGCCATAACTACTGAAGCCTGCACACCTAGAGCCTGTGTTCTGCAACTGGAGAGGCCACCACAATGGGAAGCCCACAACCACAGTGAAGAGTGGCCTTCACTCGCAGCAACTGGAGAGAGCCCATGTGCAGTGATGAAGACCCAACACAGCCTAAATAAATAAATAAATAAATAAATAAATAAATAAATAAATAAACAAAATTTATATACATATAAAAAAAGGAGATTTTGAATTCACCACAACTCTGCCCATCCCCTAAATTGCAGCAGGATACCTTCAGAACCCCCTGAAAATGTGTCATTGCATTCTATCTTCTCCTGCCATGCTCTGAAAGTACACAACCAAGATGCAAGAGCATGTGGATAGAAATCCATAGAAGTGCCACATGTACATTCCATCAGCATTTTGCTTTGTTCAAGGATTTTTGTGGACCTAAAAAAACTCTGATCTGTTTGGAAAGAGGATTTGCATTTGCAAATAAGATTTGCAGGCAGATCCAACAAGCAGTATTTTGCCATTTGCAAATCCACTTGAAACATCTGGGTCCCTTTTTAGCCCATAAATTTTTGTGTAAGTGGACAATCCTAGAATTATAGTTTGGACTTCATTTTAAAAATCAAGATAAATGATAAGTAATTTGCATAATTTTTATTTTGAAAGCACACTGTTAAAATAAAAGAACAAACAGAAGCTAAGCTTTTTCTGTTAAAGGAGCATTAAATAAATGAAATCAATAAAGAAACAATAATCAAAGTACCTTGACTTTATTAACTGGGGAAAGAATGTGTGATTTTTCCGTGAAACAAGTTTGCTAATGAGAGTTTTAGTTTAGACTTAAATTCTACCTGTTGTCCTAATGGTAAAATAAAATAAAAAAAAAACGTATTGACCACTTATTTATTGTGGATCTGAAGCTATATCTCCTACATAACTTTTTTATATAAAAATAAACCAGTGAGTTTCTTCTTTAGTTTAAAAAAGAGTATTATAATAGTCAATATAAGATTTACTCAGACTAAATTTATACTGTACCAACAGACTGTAAGAATTCCATTAATGCTTCATTGATATCATCAGTGAAGAAAAAGGCAAAATGGATGCATTGCTTCTGCTCCACTGGGTCTGTAATGAAGCAGCATTATAGCAGCTGCTGTCTTTTTAAACAGCTTTGGTTTTTGTCCAAGGCATCACTTGGTATATTGCAAGAATCTCCAGAAAAATATCTTTTGACCTTGTGGCCCTCCCCTTTTATTATTTGTATTTTTTTCAAGAACCGTGGCCATCTATTTGCCACTGTGGTGCTGTGTGGTAATTTGAAATGTACAATGAATTTTTCAAATAGAAATGAAGAGTTTGAGATTGATATCACCAAAAGCATCTGTGCCAGTAAATCCTAACATTTTAGGAATGTTGTCTATTAGAATGTCGCTTTGCCTTTAGTGATATGATGGAAGACTTGCTAAAGTGGTGGAAATCTCAATCATTTTACTTCATTTTCTTAGTTTAAAAAATGGTATATGGAGCTTTCTAGAAAGGCACAATTGACATTTTGCCAAACTACCAAACCATGGTGATAAGCTAAATTCCTGTCCAGTTAACCTGTTTGTTTCAGCAGTTGGCATGACACTGATTGTCATTACTAGATCTACCATGCAGCAATCCACTCTGCTAAGGTAGCCTAAATGAACAGCCAGGTCTTTTGAGGTTAGTTCATTCTGTGTGTGTGTGTGTGTGTGGTTGTGTGTGTGTGTGTGTGTGGTTGTGTGTGTGTGTATTTAACTTCTACACATCTACCCCAAATGATAGAAAATATTTCAAGGCTCAGATTTTTAAATGAGGGAACTTACATTTCTGAGATTATGATGCCATAGGCATCTACATTAATAACAAAAATATAAAGATGCAAAAGAAAAAAATAATGAATGCACTAAATTAGCTACAAAAAAGGAATAAATGCACTGCTGGAACAACTATTACACTTAAGCTACCTTTCTAAAATGTAACCTCTGAAAGGTGAAGTTTTGGTTTTCCCATGATCTGAAAATATCAGATGCACAATAGATATTCAAAATATTCTCTAAGGATTTTCAACCATAATTCCCATGAACTCCCAAATTTTGCATTGATTATTTATGAGACATTACTTTTAGATGGTCTAGCTTAGAATTAGAATGTCCAATAATGATTCTTCCTTGACTCTTTTACCCACTAAAGCCCCTGCTTCTCTCCCACGTGAACTCCACTAATAAAGATGTATATTTCAGTGAATGGTACCACCATGTATCTATTACACAACATCAGCCATATAGATGCCATCCTGGATTCTTTTTTCATACTCTACATCAAATCAGTCACCTTGACCTATTCATTTTTCATCTGACACAGCTCTCAATTCCATTCATTATCCCTCACCATCCTGTCGCCCTTTAAGTTTAGGCTCTCAGTACTTTTCCTTTTGATTATTGATTATTTCATTTGACTATACATCAAAAGTTTACCTTTTTTAGTCTTGCTTATTTCCTTCTAATTCATTCTTTATACTATTGTCAATGACCTTTCTAAAATGTCAAATTGAGTATGTCACTCATCTAGTTTAAAAGGTATCAATGGTTTCTATTATGTTAAAGATAAAATCGGAACTGTAGTTTATGCTATGCCCTTCACGACCTGCCTCCTTGCTCCCTTGCAGAATTACCTTTTTCTTTACCCTTATTGGTTCCATACCAAACTACTTGCAGTTCCTCAGATGTGATATAGTTTTTCTTGCCTGTTTGTATTCATATGTACTATTCCTTACGCATGGAATGTTCTTTGTCTTCCAAGATCTGTTTCAACATTTCAGCACTCAAAGCAAGGCATCGTCTTCTTTATAGAGTGTTCCCTGATCTTTGTGCTCAAAGTTTTGTTTCTACATGGCACCTAGTGTATGCCTTTGGCTTAACATTCATCATATAATATTTATTTAATTGTTTCTTCCATTAGAATGTGAGCTTGCTGATGGTGGGGATCGCGTCTTAAATCTCTATCTCCAGCAGCTATTTTTATGCTTGACATGTTGAATTCATTCATCTATTCATTCATTCATTCATTCATTCATTTGACAAATATTAACTGAGTAGCTGTTATTTGTCAGGAATTGTTTCAGTCATTGAAATAAGTAATGAACAAAACAAAGACCCTATGTCATGGGTTGAATTGTGTCTCCCAAAACTCAGACAAGCTTCTTTGGTTGGCAATACACTGTGCATATTGTCACACACCATTTTTGGGAAAAGTTAGTGCTAACCATGGCTCCACTGGAAAGAACAACAGGAAGATCTGCATGTGGGACTTTCTTGGACTGTGCCTTATGCTCCTATGATCCATGCTTGGCTGATTTCAGTCTGTATCCTTTCATTAAAGGAAACTGTAACTGTGAGGGTAACAACTTTAAGTTGGTTCTGTGAGTCCTTTCAGCAAATTATTGAACCTGAGGGTGGTCTTGGGAACTCCCAAACCTTTCAAAGGCACATTAAATATTTGTGAACATCACTGTGCTTGCCAAACCCCCCCCCCAAGTCTATTTTCTATGCAGCAAGTACAGAAATCCTTTATAAATATAAATCACTTTCCTTCTCTGCTCAACACTCTCCAATGACTTCCCAGTTTGTATAGGATGAAATACAAATGTGCTAATACAGATTACAAAGGATATATTTGATCTAACCTCTTGAAAACTGTCTGATTTCAGATCCAACTGCTTTCTCCAACTATGTACTGACTATAGCCCAGCTGGCCTTCTTTGACCATGCCTTGTCTTAGGGATTTTTAACTAGCTCTTCTTTTTGCCCTTAATATCCTTTTCATTGTTTTCAATGTATCACTTCCCCAGTACCTTCCCCAATGCCTCCTACTTTAATGTGCCCCTTAAATTCTCATAGTGATTTCCACAGGGCTATACTCCATACAGGCATCACTTTAATAGTGCAGATTCTCATTGTCCATCTGCCTGACCATAAGGCCAAACCACTGGCTACCACTCGTGACTCAGTAGAAACCTAAATATAATGGGCTTTTATCATTATTCAAGTCTCCCATCATTACAAGGAAAACAGCATGCAAAACAATTGAACTGATTTTTTCTTTCCTCTTCAGTCTTTGCACCTGCTGGTCTTAGTGTCACAGTATTCCAAATAGGATGTTTTTCCACCTTGGAAGTGCCATTCATAAACCAAGCAGTTTTTTTTTTTTTTTTTTTTTTGGTCAATAGAAATCTTCTCATAGGGCACCACCCATGTAATTATGGGATCCTGTAGCTCCTCATGTGGCTCCAAAGTCAGTCCTAGGAACAAGAGGCTACTGCTTGAGAATGCAGTGAGTATCTCCTTGTATTCCCTAGGTAGACTGCTTCTGCACAAACCATTTATATTTTACTATGAAATTCTGGGCACTGCCCTCTCCACAAAAGCCTTTCTTTAGCATCAAAGACATTATGGTATTTCAGTTTTCAAGATTATTTTATATCTTTGGTCATAGGAGCAGTTTCCATTACTGTCCAAGGGCAAGCCAGGTATTTGTAACACACACAACTATATTGCTTAGTTAATTAATTATAAGAATGAGGAAAATGCCATTAGAAAAAAAAAATAAGAAACTTCAACTGGGCAGAGGAATCCAAAAAGGATTCCCTGAAAAACTGAAATCTGTGCTAAAGTCAGATTATCTTAGCCAGATGAAGAAGATTGTCTGAGGCAGAAGAAATGTTGTGTGCAGAAACGCTGAGCTGGGCAAAAGCTTGGCACATTTACGGATCTGAATCAAGTCTCCCAAAAATCACTATACTGGAGAGTGACTCAAGAAGAGGGTAATGAGATATAAAAGCCAGAGGTTTTGGTCACATCATTCTAATTGTTATACTTTTTATATCAGCAATTTTTTTTAATGTGCAACATAATTAATTTAAAAATATGTCTACAGGGACATGCTTATGAATAAAAGGAAATATTATTTCCTAGATGTTACTTATCTTCTCCATGGCATATACATTTCTTCATAACCTTGATTAGAGAAGTACAGGGAGAAGGGATTTTTGCAAGACCAAGGATATCACACATTCTCTGGTTAACCCAACTCTAGAAAACTGGAGAGTCCAGGAACAGCCACCTTTTAAAAATTTGGAGCTGGAAGGCATCTTCCAAGTATGTTTCCTGAAGGACAAATAAAAATTTGAGACTGAAATGTGATATAAAAACCCATCCAGTGGGTTTTTTTTTTTCTACATTTCCTTGAACTTCTCTGTGAGTAAAGAAAGCATGGGAAAAATACACAATAAAATACAAAGAAAAAAATGAAAAGGTGTTAGGTCTATTCTAGGTTTGTAATTCTAAATTTCTGTATACTTCACCTTCAGCTGTTACAATGCTTATCGGTCAAAATGAGTTATCAGTAAAAACATGATAATCACTATTTAAATCAATTTGATAAACATTATATAGTAGAAATGAGGCTAAATATCATTCTTGAAACAAACTGAAATTCTCTAAAATTATGGCCTTGAAAATATGTGTCTTTTTTGTGTGGTTACCCCAGCAAGTCCATGGTGGTTTTCCACCCAAACTCTTTCTATAACCCAAGAAGCCTTATTCCCCTAATCAAATTACTTTAATTAATTCACATATCTTAATTATTCCCCCTCAATTAACTAGTTATTATATATATGACATGAATATTAGGTTCTTTACATCATTTCCTTTAAAAAGGAGAAGAGTACAAAAGCAAAAAAAAAATAGATTATATTATCTGCTTAAAAATGGGGAATTTTTATAGAACAGGTGAAGGACATAAAAAGAAGAGGATGTAAAAATAAGTTCTTTTTAAATGTATTACAGTTAATAATCAAGAGGGTATTAGTAAAGCATTAGCTTAAATTTATTCATTTATCCAACAAATGTTTATTAAATAACTACATTTGCCAGACACTGATCTAGACACAAGGGTTAAATCAGAGATTTAATAAACGATAAATAAAGACTATTGTCTTTGTAGCGGTTACATTCTGGTGGGCAGGGAGGATCAATAAATAACAGATATATTTTAAAAAGTAAATTACAAATTACAAATTATGTTATAAGGTAACACATGCTATGGGAAAAAAGAGGTAGGGCAGAATACAGGAATATGGAATGCCAGAGAAGAAATCTATCAGGTAGAATTTTAAATAGTCTATAATGGTAGACTATACTGAGAGGGTGACACTGTAGCAAAAATTTGAAGAAGGAAGAAATTCGTGATGTCTCTGTCTTGGGAGAAGAATATTTCAAGCAGTTAGAATAAAAAACTTAAAGCCTCTAGGATGGAAATGTGCCTGGTACGTTGAGGACATTATGACCCAAGTGGGAAGAGCAGGGAATGAAGACAGGTCATAGAGGCCCAGATCATTCAAGTCCTTGGATGCCTTTATAAGGACCTGGAATTTAACAGAGAGTGATTTGAAGAGCTGTTAGAAGTTTTGAAGGAGAATGACATACCATGGCTTATGTCTTAAAGGATTACTGTGGCTGCTATGTTGAAAACAGATTGTGGGGACAGGACATAGGAAGAAGCAAGGAAGCCAGTTAGGACATGTGCTGGTTAGTTTTATGTGTAAACTTGGCTAGGTGGTAGCACCCACTTACTTATTCAAATACTAATCTAGGTGTTACTGTGAAGGTATTTTATAGAAGTGGTTAACATGCACAATCAGTTGACTAAAAAGATTACTCTCAATAATGTGGGTGTGCCTCATCCAATCAGTTCATAGTCTTAAGAGCAAAAAATGAAATTTCCTAGAGTAGAAGAAGCTCTACCTCAGGACTGTAGCATCAACTCCTGTCTGAGTTTCCAGCCTGCTGGTCTGTCCTACAGATTTCTGAACTTGCCAGTCCCACAGTTACATGAGCCAATTCCTTAAAATAAATCTTTTTATCTATCTATCTATCTATATCTATATTTATATCTATAGATAAACATAATCATTAGGATATATAGGTTTATATATGATATATATATATATATGTTTGCATACATATATGTGTGTGAGTATATATGCATATATATATTTTTTTTTCTCACACACATACACACGTCTTATTGTTCTGTTTCTCTAGACAATCTTGACTGAAAACGGAGGCTACTGCCATAACCCTTGCAAGATATACTGGTGGCTGAGAGCAGGATGGTAATGATGTAGTAGTGAGAATCACCCGATTCTGGATTTATTTTACTGGCACTGAAGTCTACAGAGTGTACTTTAAATAAAATCTTCAGAAGGGATCCAGCTGAGGTCTGGGAAGAATTTACTATGACACAAGAGTTCCACCTTTTTTTTTATGGGATGGTAAAAGTTAGACAGTCTGGGCATTTTCTAGACTGTAATTTGAAAGGCTCTCAGCACCTATACAGAATTGGTAGTCCTGCTCCCAAGCACCTACCACCACTGTGTGAAAGGGAAAGGGAGAAATCTGAAGGTATAACCTATGGGTGTTAACTGTTACTTATTGAACAAGAACCTGCATACATGATGTCAGTGACATGATTAATCATTCTCTGGTCCAAAAAGAAGGTAGTTCATGCTGAAATTTTGATTTATGTGTGCTCTTGCGTTATCTCCTAAACCCTAGCCACTTGCCAGCATGCACGCTCTAATGAGTTTGGCATTTGTGTAGGACTTTAGAAACATTAAATAATGAATCCCTCTAGAACATCTCCTTGTATTACTATATCCTACTCATTTTTTAAGTGGAAAAACTAGAGATGGTGCATAATTTGACTAAGTCCTCATATCAAGTTAGTAGAGAAGTAGGAATAATTAAAAGTGTTCAAACATATTATAGAATAATTGAACATGCCTCACAGAGCCCACTGGACACCACAGACCTAAATAACTGAAGTTTCCAACTTTATCAAGGAAATTAAGAGGGTAGGCTAATCTTCAAAGGAGTTTTTCTTTTTTATTTACTAATGTTAATATTATCCGATGTTCCTTGTGGCTTAGCCATAATCTCAGCTATTATCACGCTCACTCAAATATTCACTACTTTTTAATGAATCATAACTTACATGTAAATTCTGACTCCTTTCTTTAGAATGCTAAGGTAGTAAATTTTAGAATTTTTTGTTGTTTTAAAAAATGTGTATTTCATACATTTGGAGTTAAAATTCTTTGCTCTACTACTATGGTAAAATGCCTTGCAGTTCTCACATTTGGCTCTGATCACCAACTACTACTAAGCACATCTGTGTGTCTGAAACTTTGCAAAGAAGTGTCATAAACCAAAATGTTACAGTAATAATCTATGTGAAGATGGCAGCTGCTGAGATATTAAAATAGATTTTCTTTAAAAAACACCAAGTTTTTTCAAGCTGCACCTTGCAGTTCAGAGAAAAGACATTTACATAGTCATAGCAGGTACAGTAAAAAACATGAGACTTTTACTAGGAAAAAAATATAGATCCATGAGCATATGTTGATCTACACTAACCTGGCCTTCTCAGGTTTGGTGGTGAACAGAAATCAAGGTCCAGTATTTTTGCAAGGTAGACAGTTTAATATAATAATTTACCACATCAAGCAGGGGCTCCAGAGGACTTTGTTCTTCGTGTCACTAGGAATGAAACAAAACCAACAAACAAAAAAACCGCAAAACCAACACACCTACCCGTTTTTGAAGATGACTGTGACAAAGGTTACTTTGACGCTAAATAGAATATGAGAAAAAAATATTTTTGAATGTCTTGGAGAAGTTGTGACTATGGGCTGGCCCTTGCATGTATATTCAGCCTTGTTCACATCAGGTGGGGGGCCAGGAAATTTCAAGCCTTATCTTGGTTTGTGGTGCTCCTAGATGGGTAGCGCCTCCAGGTGTCCAAGAGAAGCAACTGCAAGTCCTCTAGAGTAAGGCTCTATCTGTATTCTAGGCCTTCAAATAATTTCATGAGTGCAGTAACAATGGAAAATTAAAACTAAGTGGGTATCAAGGGAGCAAGTTATGAGATACAAGAGAAACAAACTTTCAATGATCTCAGGTATTGACTAGCATTAAAAATTATATTTACAATGTTTAAGAAAGAAAAAAGGTAAGCTTTAAAATATCTTTAGGGTACATGAGGAAACAAAAATTAGAATTGAAAAAGAGTCAAGTATAATTTCTAGAGTTAAAAATAAAGTAAAATTAAAAACTGAACAAGTCAAGTGCACCAGATGAAGCACAGCTAAAGAGGGAATTAGTGACTTGGAAGATGGAATGGTATCCAGAATATAAGATATCCCAAAATAGGAAACAGTAGGTAGAATGAGAATGCTTAATATGTCTTTAATGAATCTCTAGAAGGAGATAGAAAATGGGGTAGAGAAAACATTTGCAGAGATAATAGATTAGAATATCTGGAATTGATGATAGACTAATGTACCAATCCAGATTTAACAAATCTGTAACAGGATAAGTAAAGAGAAATCTATACTGAGATAGACTGTAGTGAAACTGGAAACACTAAGACAAATAAAACAAAATTAAAAGCAGAAAAAAAAGCAGTTACCTTCAAAAGACCGACAACTGACTTCTCAAGCTACTATCAAAGCCCAAAGACAAGAGAATTATACTGTCAAAATGCTAAAGGGAAGAAAAATATAGAATGAGAACATCAATCAATCAAAAGAAGGAAAGAAAGGAGACAGAAAGAAGCACAGATCATATGTAGAACACGAAAGGGTTAAAATTGTATGCCATCACACTTAAAGAAATCCAATGTCTACTTAAAAAATGAAGATTGCATGACTGGATTAAAAAAATTATATGATGTTCACAAGAGTCACATATAAAACATAGATACAGAAAAAGTGAGAGGAAAAGGATAAAGAACACACACTATGAAAATACTAATCAAATAAAATTGATATGGTTATATTAATATCAGAATTAAACTGATGTTAAGGCAAAATTTTTTCGATTGACTCAGATAAAATAAGTATTAATTGTGAAACTATTTAAAGTAAAACATGGCAGAAATATAAAGAGAAACAGACATATCATTAATCATAGTTGGAGATTTTTAAATACTTTCTACAATGAGTAGTAGGAAAAATAGATAACAATCATTAAAGATGTAGGAATTTGAATAACAAAAATATATCATAGGCTGGCTATCTCTTTGTATCTATATAGTTATATTTCTATAAATAATGCATGTATATATTTATATATATAAAAAGCTGTATTTAGTAACTGGGGAATATATAATCTTTTTAAGTACTCTTGGAACAGGTATGAAAATTGACATTTTTCTGGGCTATAAATCAAATGTTATCTAATAGCTTAGAACTAAAATAATGACAATTAAGCTAGAATTAAATGGAAAAAACATAACTAGAAAAATTTCCTTTTATCAATATTTGAAAGCTAAGAATTAGACTTCTAAGTAATTTTTGTTTCAAAGAAGAAAATAGGAAAACATTTAGCTGAATGATAACAATAATGGAAATCTTAGCTCATATTGTAGTTTGTAGAATGCAGCTAAAGCCCCACAGAGGAAAAGTTATATATATATGAGAAAGAGAGAAGTGTTGAAAATTAATGAGCTAAATATCTATCTCATACAGGAGAAACAGAACAGGGAAAATAAAAAATAGAAACAGAAATTAATACAATAGAAAACATTCAATAACAAGCATTTAAAAAGCCAAAATTGTTTCTTTAAAACTGCTGCTTAAATTGATGACCCCTCAGATTAGATGAATTATGACAAAAGAGAGAAGGCCCAAATAAACAGTACCAAAAGCAAAGTAAGGACATTTTTCTCAATCTTAAAGATATTAAAGAGATATTAATAGCATGATATAAACAACTTACAGTATTAAATTTACACCTTTAGATAAAGTAGATACATTTCTGGAAAAATAGAATCATCCAAAAGTGATTCCAGAAGAAAGAGAAAAGCTAAGTAATACATACATAGATATTAAGAAACTAAACCATTAATCAAAAACCTTCCCACAGGAGAGACCTTCAAGATGGCGAAGGAGTAAGACGTGGAGATCACCTTCCTTCCCACAAATACATCAGAAATACATCTACATGTGGAACAACTCCTACAGAACACCTACTGAATGCTGGCAGAAGACCTCTGACTTCCCAGAAGGCAAGAAACTCCCCACATACCTGAGTAGGGTAAAACAAAAAAGAAAAACCAGAGACTAAAGAATAGGGACGGGACCTGCACCTCTGGGAGGGAGCAATGAAGGAGGAAGTTTCCACACACTAGGAAGCCCCTTCACTGGTGGAAGATGGGGGGTGGGTGTTGGGGGGGAAGTTTCGGAGCCACAGAGGAGAGCGCAGCAATAGGGGTGCAGAGGGCAAAGAGGAGAGATTCACGCCCAGAGAATCGGTGCCGACCAGCACTCACCAACCCAAGAGGCTTGTCTGCTCACCCTCCGGGACAGTTGGAGGCTGGGAGCTGATGCTCTGGCTTCGGAGTTCAGATCCCAGGGAGAGGACTGGGGTTGGCTGTGTGAACAAAGCCTGAAGGGGGCTAGTGTGCCACAGCTATCTGGGAGAAGGGTCCATAAAAATGTCTGGAACTGCCTAAGAGGCAAGAGACCATTGTTTTGGGGTGTACGAGGAGAGGGGATTCAGAGCACCACCTAAATGAGCTCCAGAGATGGGCATGACCCGCGGCGATCAGTGCAGACACCAGAGATGGGCATGAAATGCTAAAGCTGCTGCTGTAGCTACCAAGAAGCCTGTGTGCAGGCAGAGGTCACTATCCACACCTCTCCTCCAGGGAGCCTGTGCAGCCCACCACTGCCAGGGTCCCATGATCCAAGGACAACTTCCCCGGGAGAACACACGGTGCGCCTCAGGCTGGTGCAACATCACGCCGGCCTCTGCCACCGCAGGCTTGCCCCGCACTCCGTGCCCCTCCCTCCCCCCTGCCTGAGTGAGCCAGAGCTCCCTAATCAGCTGCTCCTTTAACCCCCTTCTGTCTGGAAAGGAACAGATGCCCTCAGGTGACCTACAGGCAGAGGCAGGGCCAAATCCAAAGCTGAACCCTAGGAGTTGTGCAAACAAAGAAGAGAAAGGGGAAGTTTTCCCAGCAGCCTCAGGAGCAGTGGATTAAATCTCCACAATCAACTTGATGTACGCTGCATCTCTGGAATACCTGAATAGACAATGAACCATCCCAAAATTGAGGTGGTAGACTTTGGGATCATCTGTAGACTTGGAGTTTGCTTTCTGCATCTAATTTGTCTCTGGTTTTATGTGTATCTTAGTGTACTATTTAGAGTTTATTATCATTGGTAGATTTGTTTATGGATTTGGTTGTTCTCTTCCATATATATATATATATATATATATATATCCCTTTTTCTCTCTTTGTGTATATGTGTATGCTTCTTTGTGTGATTTTGTCTGTATAGCTTTGCTTTTACCATTTGTCATAAAGTTCTGTTTGTCCATATTTTTTTGTTTTTGTTTTTTTCGTATAGTTTTTAGCTCTTGTTATCATTGGTGGATTTGTTTTTTGGTTTGGTTGCTCTCTTCTTTCCTTCTTTCGTTTTATTTATTTTTTTAAATTTTTAACAATTTATTTTATTTTTTTATATTAATAAATTTATTTTATTTTATTCTTTCTTTCTTTCTTTGTTTCTCACTTTTCTTCTGAGCCATGTGGCTGACAGGGTCTTGGGTTTCTGACCGGTGTCAGGCTTGTGCCTCTGAGGTGGGAGAGCCAAGTTTAAGACATGGGTCCACCAAAGACCTTCCAGCTCCACATAATATCAAATGGCGAAAGCTCTCCCAGAGATCACCATCTCAATGTTAAGACCCAGCTCCACTCAACGACCAGCAAGCTACAGTGCTGGACACCCTATGCCAAACAACTAGAAAGACAGGAACACAACCCCACTCATTAGCAGAGAGGATGGGTAAAATCATAATAAGGTCACAGACACCCCAAAACACACCACTGGATGCAGTCCTGCCCACCAGAAAGACAAGATCCAGCCTCATCCACCAGAACACAGGCACCAGTCCCCTCTACCAGGAAGCCCAAACAACCCACTGAAACAACCTTAGCCACTTAGGGCAGACACCAAAAAAAATGGGAACTAGAAACCTGCAGCATGTGAAAAGGAGACCCCAAACACAGTAAGTTAAGCAAAATGAGAAGACAGAGAAACACACGGAAGATGAAGGAGCAAGGTAAGAACCAACTAGACCAAATAAATGAAGAAGAAATAGGCAGTCTACCTGAAAAAGAATTCTGAGTAATGATAGTAAAGATGATCCAAAATCTTTTAAATAGAAAGGAGAAAATACAAAAAGCATTTAACAAGGACCTAGAAGAACTAAAGAACAAACAATGATGAACAACACAATGAATGAAATTTAAAATCTCTAGAAGGAATCAATAGCAGAATAACTGAGGCAGAAGAATAGATAAGTGACCTGGAAAATAAAATAGTGGAAATAACTACCACAGAGCAGAATAAAGAAAAAAGAATGAAAAGAATTGAGAACAGTCTCAGAGACCTCTAGGGCAACATTAAATGCACCATCATTAGAATTATAGGGGTTCCAGAAGAAGCAGAGAAAAAGAAAGGGACTGAGAAACTATTTGAAGAGATTATAGTTGCAAACTTCCCTAATATGGGAAAGGAAAGAGTCAATCAAGTCCAGGAAATGCAGAGAGTCCCATACAGGATAAATCTAAGGAGAAACATGCCAAGACACATATTAATCAAACTATCAAAAATTAAATACAAAGAAAAATATTAAAAGCAGCAAGGGAAAAATAACAAATAACATACAAGGGAATCCCCATAAGGTTAACAGCTGACCTTTCAGCAGAAACTCTTCAAGCCAGAAGGGAGTGGCAGGACATATTTAAAGTGAAGAAAGGGGAAAACCTACAACTAAGATTTCTCTACCCAGCAAGGATCTCATTCAGATTTGACAGAGAAATGAAAACCTTTACAGACAAGCAAAAGCTAAGAGAATTCAGCACCACCAAACCAGCTATATAACAAATGCTAAAGGAACTTCTCTAGGCAGGAAACACAAGAAAAGGAAAAGACCTACAATAACAAACCCCCCAAAATTAAGAAAATGAAAAGTAACATACATATCAATAATTACCTTAAATGTAAATGGATTAAATGTTCCAACCAAAAGACATATAGACTGGCTGAATGGATGCAAAAACAAGACCCATATATATGCTGTCTACAAGAGACCCATTTAAGACCTAGGGACACATACAGACTGAAAGTGAGGGGATGGAAAAAGATATTTCATGCAAATGGAAATCAACAGAAAGCTGGAATAGCAATTCTCATATCAGACAAAATAGACTTTAAAACAAAGACTATTACAAGAGACAAAGAAGGACACTACATAATGATCAAGGGATCAATCTAAGAAGATATAACAATTGTAAATATTCATGCACCCAACATAGGAGCACCTCAATACATAAGGAAAATGCTAATAGCCATAAAAGGGAAAATCGACAGTAACACAATAAAATTGGGAATTTAACACCTCACTTTCAACAATGGACAGATCATCCAAAATGAAAATAAATAAGGAAATACAAGCTTTAAATGATACATTAAACAAGATAGACTTAATTGATATTTATAGGACATTCCATCCAAAAACAACAGAATACACTTTTTTCTCAAGTGCTCATGGAACATTCTGCAGGATAGATCATATCTTGGGTCAAAAATCAAGCCTTGGTAGATTTAAGAAAATGGAAATTGTATAAAGTATCTTTTCCAACCACAACGCTGTGAGACTAGCTATCAATTACAGGAAAAAAATTTGTAAAAATTACAAACACATGGAGGCTAAACAGTACACTACTTAATAATCAAGAGATCACTGAAGAAATCAAAGAAGTCAAAAAAATACCTAGAAAAAAATGACAATGAAAACACGATGACCCAAAACCTATTGGATGCAACAAAAGTAGTTCTAACAGGGAAATTTATAGCAATACAATCCTACAGGAAAACTGAAGTAATGCCACTTTCACTCATAAATATAGATGCAAACTCCTATATCAATATTAGCTAATTAAATCCATATATATCTAAAAAAAAATCCTCCATCATATTCTGGTAAAACCCAGGTGTGTACTGTACTGTTCAGTACTGTACTGTTCAGTTGTGGCACTTACCACCCAGGATTAGCACAGACCCCACAGGTTAAAGAGTACAGTTGCCAGCAAGACTGCCCTTACTTCAGACCCCAGCAATACTCTGGGGGTCCCAGTGTCACCACCAAAGCCCACTGGGATCTCTGGGAAAAATAAGATGAAATCTAAGGGAAAGATAAGGTCTAACTTCTTGTTTTGTGTTTAGTCTGGTTTCACTTGCTTGCAGGGGGCCATTTGCAGGGACCTTGCACCCAACAGAATGGATTAGAGTTCTCAGCTCCTAATCTTGGTGCCCAACACCCCAACTTTGTGGCCTGTGGAGCCTGCACAGCTCTTCTCCCCAGTTCAAGATGGCGGGGGGGTGGGGCATGTGCAGAGATGCTGCACCCGGCACTGCAATGTGTGGCACGTGACCAATGTGCCTGCACCAGACCCTGAAGAGCTCCGCCCCTCCCTCCCCGAAGATACCCCTATAAAGCAGCCCTGCCCACAGCGTACCAGCAGAGCGAGTGTCTAGAGCACAAATGTGCACCTCTCCATTCACTGATCAAAGAATAAAGCTTACCTTTGATTCTGAACCAAACTCAATTGATCTTGTTCTATTGGCATAAGTGAAGCTGGGCAGAAGGACTGTTATTGGGGACTGACTTGAGAGTGTTGGTAACACCAGGTTTCCTAAACCCACACTTCTGACTGGCTGTAAATTTGGGGGTTTCCACAAACCCTCTCAGGTTTGTTAATTACTAGAATGTCTCAAAGAATTCTTAAAATAACAATTTTATTCTGAAGTATACAGATCAGGAGGCCCAGCCAAATGAGGAAACAGGAAGAGAGGTTGGTTTACCGTTGAATTGAGCAATGTAATTTACTGCAATAAAAGATTAGAAAAGAAAAATCTAATTTTCTCAATAGATACAGAGGAAATGCATCTTCCATTCATACTAAGACTCAGTTAATCTGGACTTAATAATAGTTATTGTAGATACTTCCTTGTCCCATGCTCAATATACACATCTGGTAGTTAAATTCTATCATTTTTCTGCAGCTTTATTGAGATACTATTGACATACAACATATGTAACTGTAAGGTGTAAGTTGTGAGAATTTTATACATTTATGTATTGTGAAATGGTTACCATGATAAAGTTAGTGATCACTTCCATCCTCTCACATATTCACCATTTTTGTGTGTGTAGTGATACATTTTAAGACCTTCTATCTTGAAACTTTCAAGTATATAATACAATACTGTTAATTATAGTCACTATGCTGTACACATACCAGAACTTATTAGCTGTATCATTTCTAAGTGCTTTTTCTGTTGGTCTTTTCTTTCTGTTCTGCATCTGGCCTTATCTCTCATTGGAACTACTTGAATTGCCTTTTCGTTGATTTATTTTCTTTTAATGTTGCCCACCTTCCATTCCTCTCCTAAACTTTCTAATATGTAAGTCTGTTTGCTTTCTACCCTTGCTCAATAGTTTTCATCAAATTTCCAAGGTTTAGAGCATAAAATTTGACACTATGGGGCTCCCTTTACTACTGGACAAATAATCTTACCTCATATTAATTACAAGTTAGAAACATCAAACTCCCAACTTCAAAAACTATCATGCCTACCCATATTTTAGGAATTTTTAACAGTTAATAGCAATAAAAATTATGGCTTATATTTCTATAGCACTTAGTCTGTGAAGTGCTATTTGTATTATAAAAGTTTACTTTATAATAACAAGTATTATTATAACCCCTTCTTTCTTTATTTAAGACTTTGTTTAGAGAAGTTTTAAGTTCACAGAAAAATTAAGAGAAAGGTATAGAGATTTCCCATATACTCTCTGTCACCACACATACATAGACTTCCCCATTATCAACATCCCCCATCAGAGGGGGGCATTTGTTACAATCGATGAATCTACTCTGACACACCGTAATCATCCAAAGCTTGTATTTTACATTGGAATTCACTTTTGGTGCTGTACATTCCATGGTTTGGAAAAATGTGCAAAGACAGGTATCTATCATTATAGTATCATACAGACTATTTTCACTGCCCTGCAAACCTCTGTGCCTGCCTATTCAACTCTTCTCTATCCCCCCAACCTCTGGCAGTCACTGATATTTTTACCATCTCCATAGTTTTGCCTTTTCCAGAATGTTATATAGTTGAAATCATTCAGTATGTAGCGTTTCAGATTGGCTTATTTCACTTAGTAATATGTTTTAAGATTCTTCCATGTCTCTCCATGGCTTGATAGCTCATTTCTTTTTAGTACTGAATAACATCTCATTGTCTGGATGAACCACAGTTTGTTTACCTATTCACCTACTGAAAGACATGCTGGTTGCTTCCAAGTTTTGTTAATTCTGAATAAAACTGTATAACATGCATGAATGTTTATGTGAATGTTTATGTGTAGACATACATTTTTCAGCTTCTTTGGATAAATACCAAGGAGCACAATTACTGGATCATATGGTAAGAGTATGTTTAGTTTTATAAGAAACAGTAAAACTGTTTTCCAAAGTAGTTGTATCCCTTCTTTCTTGATGAGGTAACTGGAGACAGAAGATGTGAGTCATTTTTTCTAACTAAAGGCAAAACTGGGAGTAGAATTCAGTTCTTGTGACTGCTAGTTTACTGCTCTTTCTAAGTTGGAATAACCTTCTTTACATGAATTTTGCCTCACAAAGTCATTCCTTAATATCTCATAACTACGGATATTTTAGCCACTCTCTGACAGCTTTTTTTTTTTTTAATTTTATATTTACCCTTTCACCCTGGCCCTCCTGTCCTGTGTTCCTGGTTATCAGACACTTTCTCTTGCTTATCTCTTTCATCTATGTCTTTGTCAGAAGAATGAGAGAATTGTGGAAGATAGCAGTTTTCTCTGTTCTTTCTCCTACTCTAAGTCTGGCACCACAGAATGGAATATTCTATTTGTATCTACCCTGGAGAACTCATATAACTATGCTCATGGCTCATTAATAACTAAATAAGGTTATTTCTATAATTCATCTAGATTAGTTTTCTTTCCCTGTTTAAAATAAAAAGAGAAAACTTTTTTCCAATACATGAAATTAGGTTTAAATTAATTTCATCAGGTAACATTTTTGAAAGACACATTTATTATCTTCTTTCCTATTCATACTATATTTAGGAACAATTTGTTGTTTTTAAATCTAAGAAGAGTTTATAAAACATGCATGGTGAATATACCCAAGAGGATTAGGTTCATACATGAAGGCATGGTGTGCTGGTGTTACTTTTCTAAACCAACCATTTTTATAGCATTTTAGTATTATCTATTTTAATATTTTAATAATCAATTGGCAGAATTTCCTTGCACTGTACTGAAATTTTCAAACATGTAGCTAGTCAACATTTGAATTTTGATTGATTGCTTACTGACCAATGGATATATTTCAGGACCTTATGCACTTTAGTTATTTGCATGATTTAGTATTTGCTATGGTTGCTGCCAAGTATTCACATTGTTGTCTGTTCCAAATGATAGGAAAAAAGAACCGACATGCAAACTGGACACCTATAACTTACTTTGTTACAAAAGCAACACAGTGAATCATCCAAGACGTACATTAAGTAAACCTGGATTGCACATATTTTTAAATTGAAAATATGAGGACTAATATACTGAAAACCCCCATGGAAAGTAACTATATGTCACAGGTGCCAAATTAGTAATCTCCAGGTTATAAGATCACAACCCCTAGAGGAATATTTATCTATATGTTTACTTAATATCTAACAGCATGTGAAATTTATTTATTAATATGCCTGCAGGTTTCTCTCTAATCCCACTTCTCAAAGATGCACACACATAGATAAAAAGTCAGGAGGGGGTGAATTGCCCTGGAACTGTTTCCATCTAAGCTGAAAAATATGGTTATAATGGGAAAAGCAGAAGTTTCTCTCCTTCTGACCTTGAACATTTATATGCATCCAAAGTAAAATATGTGGACACATTCAGAGGCCTTCCTCCATGGCATCTTCCCTGCAATACCCTTGGTCCAATCTAAGTGAGCACTGATTGCACTGTCTTTGATTATAATTTACCTATAGGCCTTATTTTATCATCCTTTTAATTATAGTTTATATGTATCCCTCTATTTCCTTTGAATGCTCTACATTGATAGAGATCTTGGTGTGATAATTCATTTTAATACATGACACATAGCAAAGTGACTTTGTACATTGGCATCTACCAAATATTTATTAAATGCATTTGGTTTGAATTGAATTATATTCAAATTATATGTGAAAACTTAAACATGTAAACCAACTATTGAGGGTAATGATATTGAAACGGAAGAACAAACGTTTTTTTAAACTTGCAAAAAAATATGTTTCAGAAAGATTTAGAGTGGAATTTTCCAAAGTACTTTCATTTTTCAAGGGAAGCTATAATACGAGATTGTATTAGATACATCATTTTCCGACCTTATGTTGTCTAAACAAAATAAAGTATAGAATTGAAGCAACTATCTGAATAATTTAAACCAAAACATTTTTTGCTTCAATTTTCTATCTATTTAGGGTATAACTATTGATCTGGCTTGAAATATCCAATGATTGCCTCAGTGCTATACTTCATTTAGCATGTGTGGACTTAGCCATAATGAAAGAAATCTGCTTGAGGCCATAACAGCTAGACTGCATGCAATAGTAATACCAGACATTTGTATAATGTCTTACACTTCTCATAAAAGTGCTTTTACATCAATTATTTCATTAGGGGTACTTAGGTGGGTGTGTGGGGATAAGTAGACTGTGAGACAGGTGGGAGATTTATTATAACTCACATTTTATAGACATAATAGAGAGGGTTATATTTTTTATGTTTCTTGCAAATGCCTAAATATCTTGCACAAGTCTCTTGCCTATATAAATCTAATTGTTTTAAAAATGAAGGTAAACATAAAATAGATAGCTAGTGGGAAGCAGCCACATAGCACAGGGAGATCAGCTCGGTGCTTTGGGACCAACTAGAGGGGTGGGATAGGGAGGGTGGGAGGGAGGGAGATGCAAGAGGGAAGAGATATGGGAACATATGTATATGTATAACTGATTGACTTTGTTATAAAGCAGAAACTGACACACCATTGTAAAGCAATTATATGCTAATAAAGATGTTAAAAAATTAAAAGAAAATAAAAATGAAAGTAAAGCTTGCTATATGTAAAACCTATTTGTATACATAGGGGACTTGCTATTCACCTAACGTTGTCAAGGAGTAGGGAGTACCAATTAGACATTTATAACTGTTAATTTCCAGATATTTGTAAATGTACCATGGGAATATATAAAAGAAAGTTATTTGTTCTAACAAAGGGATTGAAGAGAGTATGCACAGAAGAGATGGCATTTTGAATTGAGTCTTAGAGGGTGAGTTCAACAGTGAGAGAAGTGATTAAGGCCAAAAGCAACAGCTCTCAAATGTAAAACTGCCCATCAGAGCTGACAGTCTGTAGTATGATATAGCTTCAGGGTAAGTTACATGGGAGAAAATTATGGAAAATACAACTAGAAAAGTAGAAGTGGGCCAGAGTATGAGTAACCTTGAATTCCAAGCTAAAGATTTTGGCTCTTCTTTTGTAGGCAGTGAGGAAGGTTCTTTGTTTTTGTTTTGTTTTGTTTTGTTTTGTTTCAGGGTAAAAATGTAGGAAACATTACTCTGACAGGAGATGAGAAGGGAGTTGAGAATGGAATCTTAGGGCGACATTTTCCACCCACTTCATAAGACACATATAAAATGTTAACATTTGCATGACACTCTGGGCCAAACCGACAAGGTTACTCATGGGTGTAGGCTACTAGCTCCCTGAGGCCTGTTGCCCCCAGCCTCCCCTAAGGCTGAGAGAATAAGTATAATTTATCTCACTTGAATCCATTAGCTCCACCAGCAAAGTGCCTTTTATCCTGCCTTTTGCAAAGGAAGGAAGAAGAGGAGGTAATGAAGGACAAGACAAAGGAAATGAGAAGACAAAATGAGAAAGGAAGCAGAAGTGTGTGGTATCATAAGTCAAAGGAGGAGAAATATTTTAAAAAGGGAGAGAACCAAAAAGACTCGACCACTATTGAAAAGCAGTCATATGGGAGCTCAATTTTTACAGTCAGTATGAAAAGCAGTATGGCAGTTCCTCAAAAAAATTAAAAAGTGAAATACCATATGATCCAGCAATTCCCTTCCTGGGTATATATCTGAAGGAATTGAAATTAGTATCTCGAAGGGATATTTACACACTCATGTTCATTGCAGCATTATCCACAACAGCCAAGGTATGGAAACAAGCCAAGTGTCCAACAATGGACGAATGGATAAAGAAAGTGTGGTGTGTGTGTGTGTGTGTGTGTGTGTGTGTGTATACACTTCTATTATATATTATATATATATACTTCTATTATATATATTATATATATATAAAATAGAAGACTATGCAACCATGAAAAAGAAGGAAAACCTGCTTTTTGCAACAACATGAATAGAGATAAGTCAGACAGAGAAACACAAATATTATATGATCTCACTTATATGTGAAATCTAAAAAAGCTGAGCTTGTAAAAACAGAATAAAGTGATGGTTACCAGGGCCTGCAGGATGGGGGATTTGGGGAGATGTTTAAGGGTAAAAACTTAAGACTAGTTGATACATAAGTCCTGGAGATCTAATGTACAAATAGTGATTATAGTCAGCAATACTGTATTAGAAACTTCAAAGTTGCTAAGAGACTAGATCTTAACTGTCCTTAACACAGAAAAGAAATGAAAATATGTGACATGATAAAGATGTTAGCTAATGTTACTGCAGTAATCATATTGCAATATATAAATGTATCAAACCAATGAGTTGAACACCTTAAACTAACACAATGTTACATGTCAATTATATCTCAATAAAACAAACAAAAAAAATCAAATTGTGTGGGAGCTAAGAGGACACTGGATAGGATGATGTGATCCCTCACTGTTAGAGAGCAGTTTGTGTAGCAGAGAGGACATGAAAGGCAGATTAAGTGGTGACTGGGCGGTAAGGAAGTGGTGTGTGTAGGTTACTGGTCTTGTAAGAAGCTGGGTATGGGGAGGAAAATAACAATAAGCTGGAAGGAGAGGCAAGGATCCTTTAGGAAGTTGAAAACTTGAGTATGTATATAGGTCAAGAGGAAGATGTCAGGAGAGAGAATATGGCTGAAAACTTGAGAGAAGAGGAAATAATTGATAAAGCAAAATTTGGTCAAATGAGAGAGAGTGGAATTAAATGCATGAGTAGAGGAATTAACCTTGCCATTGGTTAAATAAACGTCTTTGTCTTTATAGACAGAAGTATTGATGAAGTGAAAGAGAGAGAGAGATTTTGAAGGGTGCTGAAGAAGTGTGAGAATATTCTCACTCAGTAGCTTTTGTTTTCTCTGTAAAATAAGATGTGAGAAGGATGGTAATCACTCAACAATTCCTATTGGGAAAAAGGATAGGTGACAAGGTAGAGTGGGGTTAGGGTCAGGTGAATCTATCAATCATGTCCTCAACACTATGCTCAACAATGTGCTGGGTGCTGTAGGGGATATAAAATATGTATGATATGATTCCGGTCCTCAAAGGGAAACACACACACACATACCTTTAAAGATAAGGAAAACTTTGCAAGGTAAACTATTATTTGCTGAAAAGGAAAAAAAAAAAATCTTATGGAAGAATTGAGGGGGGGTTTTGGTGAAGAAGCTGAGAAAAGCTTCATTCATTATTTGGATAAACAGAGGATTCGATTGTAGGAAGAAGCAGAGGCCAGTGTAAGGATGGCACACACACCGGATAATAGAGGAAGTGGGTGATGGGGAAAATGACTGAATAAATCGGAATGAACCAGAGTATAGAGCGTCTGTAGGGAGGATAGAGATGCATGAAGATTAATTAGGTATTTACATGCAGGATGGAGGAGAGTGTGGAGATAATAGAGGTAGAAACATAATAAACCATGAAACTGTTGCAGCAAAGCAGATGCCAGTGCCAGAATGGGGAGAAAGGGATGAATCTGAGATATATTCTGAAGGATGATTTGCTAAAATAATGTGACAGATTGGATATTGATTGGGAGGAAGAAAAGAATAAACTGTGCTTTTAAGATTTTACTTCTGGGAGATAGAAAAATGATGCTAGTGCCGAAATGGAACATCTGGGAAAACAAGACTGTTCTGGGGTGATGATGAGTTTCAATTTGGGGCTTTTTGATGTTTGGGGGAATAGTAGTGAAGATGATGGGTAGGTTTTTGGCATTTCAAGTCTTTGATGGGGAAGTACAGAAGCTTACAACTTGGATTATCACCAAGAGGTCATAAAGGAAGCTTTGGGAAACAATCAACCCACCCGAGAAAGTGCTTGGAGAGACATAGGATCAGAGAATTAAGACTATAGTTTCAAGGGGCATTTCCAGTTAAAACTGAAGAGCAGGAAGGCGAGCCTGATAAGGAAGCAAAGTAAATGCTGGGAAAGGCTGGGAGACTAGTGAATCGACATGTTCTGAAACAGCAAGAAGAAAACTTCAAAGGGCAGACAATTTCATTTCAGTAAAGGTCATGAAGAAATAAAATTGGTAGAAATCCACTGAGTCTGACCCAAAGGAGATCATTTTAAACCTTCCAGAGATCAATTTTAGTGAAGTGATAGCAGTAGAAGAGAATGAAGGTACCAGGTAAACAGACAGTTGGTATATAAATATGCTCAATTCCTTCCAAAGGAGAACGTATTCGGATTTCTTAGAGTCCTGAGGAAGTGCTTTAGTGATCGTCACTGAAACTGATGGAATGTTGCACTAGACCCTGCTAGCTGCTCACCCCTCAGTCAACCAGAGTAGCTCCACTTATATTATGTGTGTGTGTGTGTGTGTGAGCACATGTGCCTGTGTGTATGTGTGTATTCACACATATACAGATTTAGGAGTTGCCTATAAGATTTTATTTGGAGAGGTGTTTGTTGCTAAAATAAAACATAAAATTTAATAATCTGCTCTAGAAGTTTGGCAATTAAAAAGAGAAAAATATTAGATGAGTGCTAGAAAGGATAGCAGGGTAATTTTACAACAGGATGTTAATAACTCCCAATATGTTAGAGAAAACTGGCTGTGGATTCACACATCTCTTATTTTACATTTTGATTCTATTTGCTAGCTACATGTGTGAGTTACTTAACCTCTCTTAACCACAGTTCTCTCCAGTCTGAAATGTATACAATGGTATTCACTTCCTGGGGCAGTTGTTAGGATGAGACCGGAGTAGACAAGGGGACCAGTTTCTTTTGTCTCTAATTTCCATTTCAGTGAGTGTGATTTCCACAAACCACACATTCAGGTGTACAGGAAATGAAACGTCATGCTCTGTAATTAAATTGAATCTCTAGCTTGAGCTCTTATTTCTATTGATGGCAGAAATCTTAGTTTAGTCATTTCCAAGTGAACTCAACAGCTCTGTGCGTTCTCAGACAATTGTTTTAAACCCAATTAAATTCATGATTTACCTCACCACACAGTCTCTCCAGTGTGGCATCTAAGATCTCATGGATCTTCTGGGCTTCCGGGTCAGGCATTTACTCCTTGGTCAGCTTGTTGTCATTGGCATCCATTGGGATTTGCCCTCTGACTTCCTCCTGGGCTCTTGTCACACTTTGTGCAGGTGCTGGCTGATATGTGATGGGTCCTGCTGCATCTTCTGATGCTCATGAAACATACCATGCTTCACCTACTGCTGTGTGGCAGCTTCTTACCCTGACCAAGAGTACTCTATCTGTTCACCAACTATTTCTGACAACTAGAATATATTTGCCTATTCAGGGCCATGTGAAGATTTGAGTCTCCCCTGGCGACATGTTAAGGTTTGAGGGACTGCCCTGAGGCTCTTTCAGATCTGCCTGGCCCCTCATGTCTAGTTATTACTGTACCAACACTCAGATTCCCCATTAGGTGCTTTTCTTTAAGAAATAATGTCCTTCCAGACTACACTCTGGGAAGCTAAACCCTGGTCTTGAATTTACAAACCTAGCTGAGGTTTCTCTGCTTATACCCTCCAGAAAACAACAGGAAAAAAGGAACACCTTTTATAGTCCTCTCATAAACCCACATAAACCCGATGTTCAAAAGCTATGCTCTTGCTTTTCTCACTGTGCCCTGCACCCGCTCCTTCCCCCCTGCCTACAGCACCTAATGTGGATCTGGGCAAAGCCCTGCTTACATTTGGTCACTGATATTTACAAAACCTTTCTACCCACAGCTTGGATCAGTGGTAGGTGAACTTCCTTGGATGTTTTGCTACCTTAGCAATCTTCTTGAAACCTGGTCTTTGATGGAGCTGGATGAGTCAACTGGACAAAGGCCTGTCAAGCTGCTCTAGAGGTTAAGGCCAGTTTAATGCCAAGTGATGGCACTAATGTTTTCTTCCCTGAATATTGTGTGTTTTTGTTTTGTTTTGTTTGTTTTTACATCAGGCTACTCACATAGTCATGGCTCAAGAAGGAAATGAATTAATTCAGATCATAGAGGTTTGAAAGGTAGTTACAGGTCAATGTAAGGGCAGCCTAGGTTATCCTGCCCACCTGGTTTTATCATCCTGGCATAATTTGGTCCCTCTCCCAACCTTTTAAGCACAGATATGCTAATTTGGTTGCTTAGCAATCATTCAAAATGGAACATCTCTATTGGACTGCTTTTAATTAAACCATGGTTTCCTGGTATAGTCAGTTGATATCAGGACAGCTGAGAAAACTCCCTTAGCAGCTTCAGAAAGGGGCACAGAGACTAGTAGTTATTCTACATCCCAAAATTGTGATGGTGTGTTTCTTATTTGGTCTGTGAAAACCTACCAACACTCACACACACACACACATGCACGTTCCTTCACACCCGTTTAAACAATATAGAATTGCCACTCCCCGTGCTGGCATAACTCTGAGAGTAACTCACTCTTGGTTTTGGCTTTAATTCTAGTTGTCTGAAAAGTTTGCTCTGCAGGATTTCCAGTTGACTGTCTAAGGATCAAATACCCCTCTGCACCACTCATTTTCTAAGCCACACTGTTTGATGAATTGTTCTCTTTGTCTCTGTCTCTCTGTCTCTTTTGGGACTGATTCAAGGACTAATTCAATAGTGCTCATATTTGCCCATGACTATAATTTGTCTAGGATTCATACCAACCAAACTAATTCTATGAATACCATATTTATTAGAAGTCCTTTTTCATGAAACAGGCATCTGTCTCTACCACTCAAATTTGTAGTTTTCTAAACTAGTAGTATTTAATATTGTTGCATAAAGACTTTCTGAACTCACTTTCCTTATTGTTCTAGAATTTTGAGAAAATATTTTTATGACCTCCCTAGGATTTTTCTCTTGGAGCACCAGTGCATTCAAACACATATGTTTTGATGTCTTTGGACGATGTAAAGTTTTTTTTTAAATCATTTTTATAAAGACCACAAGCCTAAGTATGTTTCAACATTGAAGATAAAGCAATAGAGGAATGAGGGAAATAAAAGACACTGAGACTAAGCCTCATCCCTAAAGAATTATGAAGGCACACACTTTAGTCCTCAGATAATTAAGCTCATTTTTCACAGGAAAGAAATTTTCCCTTCTGTAAATGAGAGGAAGAGTGAAAGACCAGAAAAAATGGGAAATCAAGATTGAGGTAAAGCCAGAATGTGGAGAGCTCACTCATGGGATAGTTTCACTCTCATCTCAGAAACATGCGAAAGAAATCAGCATGAGCTTTGGTGTCAAACTGAAATATTTTTTATTTGGCATGAAGCTAATGAGAACTGAAACCACCATGATTTCCTGCCCCTGTGTTAAACAACACTGAACAAGTAAAAGTAATTTAATTATGTTCTCTAGAAAATACTTGCTACTGGAAGAAAAGCCTATGATGCAATGAAAAGAGTTTACTTATCGAAACTAACAGTTTGCTCATCAAGACCCCATTCAGCAGTTTCTCCTTGCTGTTCTCACCCATTCAAAGGTACAGTGTCATAAACTCAGCCCAGTCCCAACCAGTTAGCCACCTTTCAAAATATATGCTTTGAAATTGCTCAACCCAGACCCTAAAAACCTGTAACTATCCTCCCTTAAATCCCCTTTTGAAGGTGCAGCCGAGATTCTGTCAAAGTGATGTTAGCCTTTTCTGTAGTAGTTCTAAGAAACTTAGTTTTGCTTTATCAACAGGTTCATCTTGAGGTCTTTTAGGTGGCTGGTGGTCAACCCAAACTGGATTTTAATTGCCCCTTTACATAACTAAAGGTAACTCATTTAACTGATTCCAAATATAAAATATATAGACCCAAGATTTTCCCTAATAATACCTGCATATATGAATTTCATAGTAGTGCAAATAGAGCTCATGAATGAGGCAGCAATGCATCTGTGAATAATGTTCAAAAATTCTTACTTTCCTCCTAAGTCTTGTAAAGTGTTTGTTATGAACTACATGTGTTTAGGACTCCTTAATAGGGTACTGTCTGATCTTTATTTACTTTTTCTATAACCTTGGGTAATTTGCTTTTCTTCTCAGAGCTTGAATTTCTTCTTTAGTAAGATGGGCTTGATCATTATGCCACAAAGTTATTGGGAGGATTAAAGGGGTCCATGTAGGTAGAAATCCTAGAATAATCCCTAGCATATTGTGCAAATAAAATGTGTTGGTTCCATTCTTCTTTTTTGTATATTTCCTTCCTTAAACTTGGAAGTTTGCCATATGTTGAGAAAAAGTATAACTAGTTCTCATTTTTCTATATCACTGGACAGAGAATCTATGAAAGTGAAGTCTTTGCATATCCCCACCACCCAGCAAATATTCTAATGTTCTTAAGATTATTTTCACTGTGGGAGAGGAAAGCAGAATTTCACTGACTGAGAGAAAGCCATAAAATGTCCCATGGCTCCTTAACTACTGGGAAATAGCAGATCTACCTTTTAATTTAATTAGAAGCTACAGAATTTAACACTTTTTTCTGGTAGTTGATCTTTCTATCACACCTTTTCCTATCACATGTAGTATTTTTAGTAAACACTGAGAATTTGGGTGACAAATGACTTGTACAAATTTCAAAAATTCAAATTAAGAATTTTGCCTGTTTTTAATGTAAATTCTAATTCCCCTTATGTTTGACTTACAATGGGTTAAGACCCATTGGGAAACACTAGATGTTGCCATATTTTTGTATCCAAGTTTAAGAGTGTTTTTCAGAGCTGGAATTTCCCTTTCTTTCCGTCTCTGTCCATTTGTATCCATTTGCTTCTCTCTCCCATGCACATATCTGTGCCTGTACACATGCACCACACACACACACACCTGTCTTTCTTCCCTTCCATGCTTTCATGTCACTGACTTTTACAGAATCTACGCTTAAGCAGTCTGGACAGCAGCAATCTAAAGACAGATTCCATCAAGCTCCTATCTGTTAGAACCTGCAGCGCTTGCATTTGGATTCGATATCTAACAATAATGTGGTGTTTTATAAACATTAGTGAGGATGATTTTGCTCTGGTCAGCAAAGGTAAAAAAATAGGTGCTTTGGGGAAACAAATAAAAAAGGAATTGGATCTGTCTCAATAAATTGCACAAATTGTAAATATCCCAAAGATGCAACCGCTTACTCTGGCATAGGAAAATAAAGCTGACAATTGCGCTTTAGAATGAATAGGTGAGTAATAGGATGGCTAAAAATTTTCCTTACAATCGTTGTTTTATTAAGTGCAGCACAGTATTTGTTTATTAAACACAGTTTCTGTTTCATTTGTCTGTTCAGTTCTTCAGATATCATTTTGATAATGCCAATTAAGATTTACATTCAAGTCATGATTCTTTTCTATTCTGGTTTGGGTCTGCAGATACACTTGTTCCATCAATTTAAACATAATTATAGAATAACCTTTCACAAATATTACACTTAATAACATTAAGGCATTTATACATTCTGTCCTTCATTTATACACATTAAAATTTCATTTGAAATTAGAGAACTTTGAATATTTGAATATATTTTTAAGACATCATATAGGGTTTCTAGCATAGTGTGCATCAAACCCTAGAATTGGCCACGATTTGTCAGGATTACACAGCCTGGACAAAGTCAGAAGCAACTTGAAAGAAATGATTTCTGGCTTTAGCAAGGCAAAACTTAGTTTGAATATGAGCTACACATTCCTCTTTGGTTTTAGAGATCAGAACCTGACATTTTACTCAGGCTAGGGTCTGAACAGAGTTTTGTGTAATGGGAAAAGTGACAGTCCTTTTAAGTTTTACAAGTACATGCTGTAATGCAGAGACTCTATGTACAGGAGTTTGCCATGACAAAATCAATAATTCAGGCCATTGTTTTGACATGAATTAACAGAAATATCACATCAGACAAGTTTTAGTCCCCTCATTGAATGTAGAGTCCTAAAAATCTGCTGCTTAGATAAGCACTCAGGGAAAACGTAAATTCCCATGATTTTTTTTACAGTTGTATAAGCCCCAAGAAATGTGAATGTGCAAAGTAAATTTATTGCTGTATTTTGAGGGACTGTCTCTTATTTTTAAATATTTTCCAACATTTAATCTACATCAACCTTTTTTTATTTATTTATGTCAGCACTTTTCATTAACTACTGTGAAACAAGTTCTCATAAACCAAAAAGACAAGTTGTTCTGTTGTATAATGGTGGGTAAGAAAGATGGTAGAACTTGGTACTGGAACAATGTGGTCTGTTTGATTAAAATGTTATTTCTTTTCCTTTAGCCTTTAAAATAATGTTCTAAACATTAAAACAAAATGTAACGAACTTTGCACAGTGTTGATGGTTAATATTAGTTTGGTTAAAATTTCAGTAGATATATTATTTTTAAACATTTTGGCATTTATAGAAGTAAATTTATTAAACGTGTGGGACTAGATATTTTTCAAGACTCTCGTCTGTTTTCATAATTAAAATCAAAGGATAATTAAATTTAATAAATATTCACTTCATCGCTGTCTTTTTGGAAAAATATTTATTTCTACAAAAGAAGCTCTAGCTATATTTCTCTAAAAATATCCTATAGTGGCTTTGCAACTTAGTCAACGTATTTTACCATTGTATGCTCTGACTTTGATCTTTTGTACTATCTAAATGTGCAACTAGGTTTATTTTTCCTGCTAATTTTTCTGAGCTATATTTCCATATTCTTGGGGGCACATTGATTTTGTATTGTCAAGTGATAGCACCAAAACATCACTCTCAACTTTCTGCACTTAATTGTAATATCATTTATTGATAAGTGACAATGTATCTATCCTACATTGCCCAGAACAGTCCTCGTGTGTATTTTTGTCCAGCCTTAATTATCAATTATGTACCTGATCCTCTTTCACATATATCCTGGTTTCAATGATAAGAACATCTATTTTGAACTTGTCAGAACCTCCTCAAAATAAATAAGATTCATATATTATAACAGAAATTCTCCCGCTGCCTCCTTCTGGAATTTTTCTTACTTTTTTGTCCTTAAAACTATACTTCCTGTCTACTTCCAGCTGTGAATAAACATAGACATAGATAAACACTGTTGATGCATGACCTTTGCCCAGATGTGATGGTAGGACATGACACTGCATTGAGCAAATGAAGAAACTGCTGCTTGGATCAGCACTCACTTAAGAGGAAAGATCATTTCTCCTTTCTTGCTATTTAGCCAAGCATTTACTGTGGGGATTTCCAAAGACCTAGTATTAGAGTTTCTGTCAGAAAGTTGATGGTCATACACACATATCTAGAAAGCAAATAGTTTGAAGTCAGAGGGCATAACTCATTGCATTTATTCCATTCATGTTGTTAATTTAAGGTGTGCTTTCTATTTCAAAAGGTCAGGAAATATCAGTTTGATAGCTCATTCTTGTTATACCTAATATTTTCTTTACTTTACATGCAAACACATCCAAGAGCCCAAAAGAAGCAAAGGAAAATCATGTAAATTGCCTGATCTTTGTTCAGTGCAAAAGCTGAACTTAGCAGCTCTGCTCATCCAGCTCCCAGAGAAATCAAACATCACAGAAAGTTTTGCCTTGCGGCATGGCCTTTCTGGCCTTACTTTTGAACAACAGAAGGTGTAAAAGAGCAATGAGGGCTGAAGCAGAGGTCATACTCCCTGGTGATACAAACCCCTTACCTTGTGATTACCCCTAATGGTGTGCTAGAGCTGGCTCCTCCTGGCTTGGGAAAGCAAGTTGTGAACATCTTTCTCTGAATTCAGTGACATTTTGTTGGTATATGAAATCAGCATGGTGGGAACATTTATCCAAAAGATATTGGCAAATGCTACAAATCAAGGATTTTTTTTTTTCTTGAGGAGCCAACTATTAAACATTTACTAGAATACCATGGACTACCTCTCTCATTAATCTGAGTTTACTGATTATTTTAACTTACTGCATTATATTTATGACCGATGATTTGTAGTTAATAGTGGAAGAAGATACCTATGCATTGTCTTATATTGTGCATGGATACTTTCCTTTGCACAAGTGGGATCATTCCTTTCCTATCTTTTTTGTACCTCACGTTTCTCATTTAATAATATATCCCGGGTGATTTTCCTAAGTCAGCACATACAAATCTACTTCATTTTGTGTTAAGGACTACATTACAATCCATAAGTGAATAGCTTCACCAAAGTTCATTTACCCAGGTCCCTTTAGTTGAAAAAAATAGCTAGTTTCCAGTTTTTAGCTATTATAAAGAATGCTGTGTTGACCACTTCTTTTCACAATCTACCTTTGTGTAAGCCACTTTTATATACCTATAGAAATATATAAAATGCTGAGTTAAAATGTAGGTGCATTTTATATTTTGATCGATATTGTTAATTTGTGCTCCTAAAAGTATGAGTACAAGTTGGCATCATTTAAAGTATCATTTGAAATGGTAACTCTTTTCTTTTCCTTCTTCTCCTCTACACTCGCCACCCTTACCTTATTTTTCTTTAATGACAGGCTAGATCAGATTTGAGATGTAACATTAGGCATAGGTAATTTTCATCCTTTCAGGGATATATTTCTAGTAGGAGGATAATATAACAAAGATAAAAATGTCAGTGTTCTTTTAAAAATTGTGTAAAAATTTTTTTACAAATTTAAAAAATCTCAGTGTTTTTTTAAATTTCAGCAAATAATTTTGAAGTGCTTACCTATGTATCAGGCACTATGCTTAGAAGATTCTTTTAAATAGATTTAAAAGAAGGACCTATTCCCTGACCTCACATAGCTCACATTCTAGTAGGAAAGCCAAAACAGAGTCAAATGTATTTGGCAATCCATCCACTCCCTATATTTTTTAGGCCATTCCTTCTGCAACACCCTGGTCTACTTTTCTAAACTCCTTTTAAACCAGTTGTTCTTGGATATGATCCTATCCTTCCCCATCATGGGAATTCCCTTTCCTCTTTCATGTATTGCATCTTGTCTTCCCTTTTCTTAGCTTTTCCCCTTATTTTTGATACAGTACATCTTCCCACAGCTAAAAGGTGCATGGAAAGTACATTTTTTTGACACTTAGCTTTGTTAAAATGTCATTATTCTCTCCTCATACTTTCTATATCCTAGCTTGGTTAAGAATTCTAGTTGGAAATACATTTCTCTTCAAATTTTACAGAATTTGTTCTATTATTTTCTAGCTTTCATTGCTGCTGCTGAACAATCTGATTGGGAGCGTAGGACCTCTAGTTTCTTTCTTAAATTTTAAAGAGATGTTTCCTTACTCTACATATTCTTCAATTTCCAAATGAAATGTCTTAGAGTGGATTTTTTGAAAAATTCATTTTGCAGAGCATTTGGTAGATCATTTCAATCTGGAAAATTATTACTGATTATTATATGATTCTTACAAAAATAAGTATGTCGATTAGAGCAAGATGGTGTTAAAATGATCTGTTCTAGTTGTTGGATAAAATAGGAGTGCCAATGATCCTAGGAAGTAGTTTTGTATTGTTTTCTTTCATATTTTCTTCACTTCTATAGTCTATCCTTTGGTAACTCTTCTTATTTAGATGTTGGAGCCCCTGGGTTTATCCTCTAATTTTCTTTTCTATGTTCTTATATGTTCTTTCTCTCTTTTTTTCATTCACTTTCAGAGAGATTTCTTCAACTTTTTATTCCCATCCTTGATTGATTTTTAAAATTTCTACTATCACATTATTAATTTCCTAGAGCTCTTTCTCATTCTCGGAACTTTACCTTCTTAATGGTATACTCTTTTTGTTTTAGGGAAGCTTAAGACATGTATATATATATATATATATATATATATATATATATATATATATATATATATACACACACATATATATGTATATATATCTAAACATACTATATATATACTATATATAAACATATTAACCACTCTAAAGATATTACAGATATTTTTCTTTTAGGTTTTCTTCTACTCCCTACACTGTATCTTTTTCATTAGCAATTGTTTCAGACAATTTGGTCTTATTTCTCATGTTCAAGTTTGCTATTTCCCTAAATTGTGTAATGATCCTTGTTTCTCTGTTCATGTTTAGGCTGAAATACTCAAAAGCTAATTTTAAGGTCAGTATGCATAGCTGAAACTTATTTATTGGTGGGTCTCATAAAAGGATTATTGACTAAGAACCCAGGTGTTTTGTCAGTGACCTCAAATTGTCATATCTGTAGCCATTTTTCCTCAGCTGGTCAATTTCCCCAAAGAGGAATCCTTTAATTCTTTGTTAGTAGGAGTGGAGAACTGGAGAGGTGAAATGTAATATGAGGTCAGGCAGTTTTCTGAAAGCTACAGGTATGAAAGGCGTTGGCAATCTTTTTGCCTGATGCCCCTAGAGTCAAGACACTTTCAATTCAGCTCTCCAGAAAATTTTTGTCTTCTGCCAGGCTCTGCAATCTGGGAAAGGGCAGATCTGAGGTCTAACTGCTTAAACACATTTCTAATAATCCGTTTGTTTTTAGCACTAGTTCCTGAGTTCTGAGGTGTGAATTGTCTTGCTTCTCAATGGCTTCCCCTCCTGTGAACACTTCAGTTTTAGCATCCTCATCTCTAAGGCAATCATGTCTTGTCTATCCTCTCAACATCTTCAAAATATTGTTGACAACTTTCTTCTGCTGAAACCTCTTTTCCTTTCTCTGGCCTTTTTTGTTATTGTCTGTTACTGTCACTTTATGGCCTTTTTTGTTACTGTCTGTTACTGTCATTTTATGGGTTATTGTAAGATAGGAAGGATAAAGACCTTGTTAAGTTGGCTACATTGAACCACAGAGCCTTCTAATAACACAACATGCAGACAGAGCTCAGCTTTCGGTGGACATGGCCAGCACTCAGGAAAGGCAGAGCAGGCAGTGCTGTGGGAAATGCAGTTAGAAGAACACGTATCACTTCCTGCACTGTAACAGGGAGGTTCCTTCTCTCTTTTTAATATTCCCTGCAATAGAAAACATTTCCCATTTACCTGAAAGAGATCTTTCTTAACTTTCAGATGTATTTGTTTCTGTTATGAGTTATGAAGAACTCATTTTAGAAAATTTGACAAGTGAAGAAAAATATAACCAAGTATATATTCTTATCCTTTGTTCTAATCTTTCTTTCATTACTATGATTGTAAGATATCCAGTCTTTTGTAATGATTTCCCCATACTCATTATATTTTCGGTATAGATTTTATTTATTGTAAGGGAAATACACAAAAAAGTGCATATATACATTTTAAAGCAAATAAAAAACATTTATGTACCCCCTCCATAGCTTATGAATTAAAAAGTATTTGTGTTATCTTATTGGCCAGATTATGAACTCCTTGAGGACATATAATATTGGAAACTTGGCTTTTCCGAGCATTTTACACTTAATGTATGTTTAATTTACTCATCAAAATAAGCATATGAGGTAGATATTAGTACTAGCTGCCTTTTAGGTATTAGGAAACTGAGGCTTAGGGTGGTTAAGAATTTTGGCCAGGTAATAATAGGCAGATATGGTATGTATATATTATATTTCAGGGTACAGTGAAGAGGCCAACTCACAAAACAGTTATTTGAACAGAGAAAATTTACTATAAAGAACTGTTACCCAGGTATAATGGTTAACTAAGTCAGCAGTCCCCAACCTTTTTGGCAGCATGGACCGGTTTCGTGGAAGACAATTTTTCCATGGACAGTGGGGTGGGGGGGATAGTTCAGGTGGTAATGGGAGCAGTGGGGAGCAGCAGGGAGTGACGAGGAGCAGTGCGGAGTGATGGGGAGCGGTGGGGAGTGGTGGGGAGCGATGGGGAGCGGTGGGGAGTGATGGGGAGCGGTGGGGAGTGGTGGGGAATGATGGGGAGCGGTGGGGAGTGATGGGGAGCGATGGGGAGCGATGGGGAGCAGTGGGGAACGATGGGGAGCAGTGGGGAGTGATGGGGAGCAATGGGGTGTGATGGGGAGCAGTGGGGAGCAGTGTGGAGTGATGGGGAGCGGTGGGGAGTGGTGGGGAGCAATGGGGAGCGGTGGGGAGTTGTGGGGAGCGATAGGGAGCAACGCGGAGTGGCAAATGAAGCTTCACTCGCTCGCCCACTGCTCACCTCCTGCTGTGTGGCCCGGTTCCTGTATCGGTCTGCGGCCCGGGTGTTGGGGACCCCTGAACTAGGTAACTAAAAGGGTAAAAAGAAAATTCTATGGAGTGAAGGAAGTAGCAACTGTAAGAAACAGCTACTACCTCTAGAACTCAGGAAGAAAGTAAAGATATTGGAATTATTACAACCTAGAAACTTAAAGGAAGGTCTTCGTGGTTCCAAAATGCAGATCTCTGAGGAAGAGGCACTGCTCAGCTGGCTTCAGTGTTTCTGACCATAAAGGAGGGGCTTTGTTGCCCTGGGACCTAGAACTCTGAGGAACAGGTGCCAGCCAGGTATTGGTGTTGCTGGGGAGCCTTGAGGAGGCTGGTTCTGCAAGCCTAGAACAAACTGCGAGTTGGATTAAGCTGCTGCTATGGGCTGGAACTGCTGCTACCAGGGTGACAAAGTGTGGCTGGAGGGATGTTCACAAGAACTGTACCCAGATAGCTGACAAGAAATGTACATTAAGAGGCAAGAAGTATCTTCTTCTTCCTCCTCCAGCCTCCTAGTCTCCCTCTATTGCCCTATATTGGCAGAGTCTAACATGGAGTCACCTGGCAAAGCAGAAAGAAGTATGGCTGGTGAGTCTCTGCTTCAGCATCACAAAGTCAACAATAGAAGGTTGGATTTAGAGCTGAGAGACAATAACCTAGTAACTGGCATATTGGTGCAAAAACTGAATTTATAATTGAGGTAAAATTTGCATGAAGTGATACACATTGTGCTCAGTGTGAAAGTGCTGAATGGATGGTTGGTGAGTAGACCATCTACAAACACAGGTGAATAACCTCTGATTAAGTAGAGAAGCATTTAAATAAATAAACCTGGCAATTGAAAGACCGATACTGAAAAACGGGTCCACAATAGTTAGAGAAAAGGTCTTCAGATCGTCTGACCTCCCCAAAAAGCCCTCAAATCATTTTCTGGGTGACTAAAACAAGTGGCCTTGACTTGGCCCACTCCTATTTCCCACTATTCACTAAATTAACACACTCTTGGCTGAATATAGTCTGTGTTTATCCAACTGCTCTACATTGTCGTTTTAAAAGTTTGTACTAATGAAATAATTAAATGTACAGAGGGTTCTGCTTACTGGAATCACTTTGGGATATGGTGACTTGAATCTATTAACTAACTTACAGAATGACAAAGAGCCCTGAAAAAAACGTATTAAAGAGCTTCTTTCATTTTATATTTCCTCATCCCATTCAAATTTTGAATCTGTAACAAGTACATTCTAAATCTACATGAAGAGGGTATTTTATATATAAAGATGTTGGCTAACCTTCAGTAATTGCTCTTTGTTGATTTAACAGAAGTATAGCTCCTTTGACTTTCTGTTTGGTCTCTTGGGACTAAGCGCTACAGAGATTACTTGAACTCTCAGGTTCAAAGCTCAAGTGGATGTTGTGTGTAAATGCAGAATCACATGGAACAAAGGGGTTTTGGAGTCCACTGGGGAAGAACCCTGAGCTCAGAATTGGTTCCTTCTGAACAAGCCCTCTGAGAAACCTCCTAAGACGGCACAGTTACCCAATGCTGTGACATGTAGGACAGAGCCACTAGCCACTGCTTCAATAGGGAATAATTATAGGAAGTTACCAAACAGCACAAAATCTCTAGGAAATAGCTTTCCCTGAAGAGATCTGAATATCATGAAAGTTTATGTAATATCAGATTCTAGATAATATCTTTCATTCTTCAAACTAAAAATAGTGCTTCTTACAAATATTTTTACATGGCTATATATATATAATTCTTATTGGTGAAAATAAAAATATTTTAATAAACATATTTTATAATTTGGAATTTATCATCTTCTTTTCCCCTTTTGTACTTACTGTTTCACTGATGTACAGGATTGGATCAATGCCAGGCTCAAGGCTGGCACCTAATAAACATTTGATTGATAGGTGGATTGATTGATTCTGCCAACCAAAGAAAACAATGGCTGATATGGCTTTACTTAATATGTCTTTCAAATAAGACAATCTGTGACTATAATATCAGTTTTTACCTCCAATAAAAATAAATCAAGGTTACTTGAAGAATAAGATTATTTTGGGTTCAAAGGAAGTCATAATTTTATAAATAACACATCATTACAAAAATTACTCAAAGAAAAGTGAAGTGATCTGGTTTGCCTTATTCATTAAGGAACAATCAAGATGAATTCTACGTTAGCCTAATAGATAAACTGTTATTTGCCATAAAGTTTTTCTTAAAAGAAAATTGAGGTTAAAATGGGAATTATGTATATAAATAAAGCCGGCTTCATTATGACACATATTTAGTACAAATAACTAGCGTGGTTCATACAAATCTATATTAGAGAACTGTTTTGTTCAGTGTATTCATAAATCATCAGGAATTGGAAGTTAAAATTAAACTTAATAATTTAACAAATAGTATAAAATAAGAACATATAACAAGCACAGAGAATGATAGAGAGAAAATGAAAGCAGTATTTCTATGATGAAAAACTACATGCATAAATTGATTGGATCTGCTTGGTCTATTCCAGCTGGTGCCAGCACATTTCATATTATGATGATGTGCTGTAATGGAAACTTTGGAATATTTGGGGCGTTCACCTAGGGCTCTTTCCTCTCCTTCTTTTACATAATTCTGATTTTGACTTGGTCTGTGTCAGTCCTCTGGACTTGATTTTGGGAGATGTATAAACAAGACATTTATTCTGTAGGGATGGAAATCCACTGAAAGATTTTAATATAGGGGAGGGTCCTGAAAGATTTGCATTTTGGAGTGATTTGCCTTATATTTTGGAAATGGATTGTAGGATAGCCTGGAGGCAAACTGACCAATTAAAGAGTTATTGTAATCCTAGAAATGATAAGGACTTGAAATAAGGCAGGTAGAGAAAAAAATGGAGAAAACGAGACAAATTAAGAGTTTGAAAGTGGAAGTATTTACAAAAACTTGGTTCCCAACTAGAAATAGAAAGTGAGAAAAGAAGAGGTTTTTAAGTTGATGAAGAAGAAATCTAAGATGAAAGTAAGCAGTTTTGAGGTTTCTGGTGTTTTATTCTGTGTTGTTACCTGTGTTATATACTGATGTACCTATTCCAGACTAGTGCCTGGCACATAGAAATCATTCAATAAATATTTACTGGAAAAATGAGTAAATGAGTAGTGACTTAGGAACTAGATAGATGGTGGTGCCATGAGAGATATAACAGCATAAACCAAGTTGGGATATGAAGAACATTGAATGTTTAATTTTAGAAATCTTAAGTTTTAGGGAACTTAGAAATATCAGTTTAGAAATACTGGTCATCTAAAATAGTTTTAAACCACATGATGGAGAAAGGTATGGGTTGAAGCATTGGAAAGTGATTAGCATATCAGATTGGTTAAAGTGGTGACCATGGTTCAGATTATCTTGGAAACATATGATGACTAGAAAATGTAAAGGGCCAAGGATGAATCTCCAAGGAATTCTAATATTAAGGAGTGTAGAGGGGACCAGAAATTGCAAATGAGAGTAGGTGTTCAAAGAAGTAAGAAGACCAGTGGTGCACTATGTCACAGAAATCCAAGGTAAAAGGGTTGCAAGAAGGAAAACTTGAACAATATTGTTAAATGCTTGAGATACGTTCAGCAGAATTAATACTATATATGTGGCAATTATCTGGTTCATTCTTTCATTCTTTCATCTTCATTTATTTTATGAGCTGACATTTTGGACCATGTACCAGGCATTTAATTAGGCATTTTGCTACAGACTGATGCTATAATGTTATACAAGATGGACATGGTTCCTGCTCCCAGATATTTTACAAATCTAATGAAAAATAGATAAAACAAGTAGAGAAATATAAGAATGGCATTGTTTTATTTATGAAACTTATTATGAAATAATGTATTTTATTAAGAAAATGATAAGATATTATAATAGAGTTATGAAGGGATGAAGAGGTCGTGTATATCAGATAGAGTAATAAACAAGATTTTCTCTAGGGAGGTAGCCTTCAAGCTGGGAGCTGAAGCATGAGAAAGAGCCAACCAAGCAAAGATCAGATAGAAGAACATTCTGGGGCCTCCCTGGTGGCGCAGTGGTTGAGAGTCCGCCTGCCGATGCAGGGGATACGGGTTCGTGCCCTGGTCTGGGAGGATCCCATATGCCGCGGAGCGGCTGGGCCCGTGAGCCGTGGCCGCTGAGCCTGTGCGTCCGGAGCCCGTGCTCCGCAATGGGAGAGGCCACAACAGTGAGAGGCCCGCATACTGCAAAAAAAAAAAAAAAAAAAAAAAAAAAGAACATTCTGGGTTGAAGGAAAAATCATCATAAAGGCCCTAAGTCAAGAGTGTGCTTGGTGAGTTCTAGAAAATGAAAGCTCGGTGTTGCTGGAGCATTGTAGGCAAGGGAACAAGTGCTGGGAGATGAGGTCAGAGACATATAAATCCTTCCCTGTAAGGATTTATATGTCAGGTTAAGAAATCTGCATTTTATTCTAAGTGCAAGAGGATCCCATCATTTCATAACATTTTAAACATGATGGTTAAGCTGCTGCTATGAGGAGAAAGGCTTAAAAAGAGTCAAGATTGTAAGTGGGAAGACTGGTTAGAAAATGGTGGCCGTTGTCTAGATGAGGCAATGGTGGATTAGACTAAGGTGGTCATAATGGGGAAATAGAGGATGGATAGATTTGAGCTCTATTGTGGAGTAGAGCTCATAAGATGGATAAACACTGACTGAGAGCTAGATTCAGTTAAACCAATTTGCCATGTTTTTGAAAGCACATTTCCAAACACCCAATTTATAAAACCTTAGAAGAAAAGTTAGTAGATACAGAATGAATGGCTGGTGTGCACAAGAGGTTCACGATGGAGACCAGGGCAACACAATGGAGGCCGTTGAAGGCTAGTGGTGAAGAGGTAAACCAGCTGCTTCTAAGAGGCGGGCTAAACTGAGCATGGGTCACCCTCACAAATGACTGAATAGATGACTACCTCCCCACCCATCTGTGCAGCAAATTCCAGCATAAAATAAGCAATCTAATGGACTTTCTTTGACTTTATATATGACTATTTGAAGTCTGTTGAATAATACTATATTGCCCAACCACTTATCAATACTGTAAATCTATGCTTTGAAAAATCTGTTTGACCTCCTTATCTGCTCATCAGTGTTCTACCTGCTCCGCTCCCTTTCTCATTTCCTTCAAAGACTACTCCAAACATTTCCCACTTTTCCTAATGTTCCTACACAACTTTCTTTTCTCTCTTTGTTGGTGTTCCAACAAAGGACTTTAGATATGATGCTGATCAATTTCTTACCTCACTAACTATAAAATCATCTGTACCACATCCATTCTCTTATGCTTCCCTATAATCTCAGGGGCTGATATGTTCCTCTTCCTATTCAAGACCAACAAGATCATCTTTGCCCTTAATTCTACCACTTTATGGCCCCTTAGGGATATTTTTCTAACAGTCATCTCCTTTCTTTTCTATCTGTAAATGCCATACCCTATCAGGCCCTGTTCTCCAAACAATAATCCTCTCAAGTCTTTCTCATCAATGAAAACAACCTTCCTCCTTAATTCAAATTAAAGTATTAATTCCTCCAATCTGCATCCAAAATTTTTGAGAAACATATACAGACATACATACATATATATATATATATATATATATATATATATATATATATATATATATATATATGTATTCAGCCACAACCTGATGCTGTTTACTTCCTGCTCAAACCCACTGCTCACATATGATCTTGCTGCAGTCAGTAAGGGTTCCCAACTGCCAAATGTAATAAGTGGTTTGTGGCCCTTATTTTGTCAGTTTTTTGCTTGAAATTCTTGACTCTGCAAATCCTCTCCTTTCTATTTGAAATTGTTGAAGTCCTTGTATTCTATGATACCAGTATCAGATTTTTCAGTCTCCTCTGTCACCTCATTTTTGATATGTCCTTTAAATGGTGTGGTTCCCAACCTTGGACCATGACTTGTTTTTTTTTATACACTATCTTTGGGTTACTTTATATAGTCTCAGTTCCAATTATCACCTACAAAAGGCTGACCCCCAAATTGTATATAATCTGTTCCTTAAGCTTTAGATTTCCAACGGAACTTACTATCTTAGTATATCTTAATAACATATTTGCCACATCTGAACTTACTATCTCCCCTAAGCCTGCCTTCTCCTTTATGTAGATACTATCTTAGCTGATGGCCTGTCCATTGACCAAGGTTATTAGACCAGAGAGTAACTCATGATGTCTCCTTCACTCTTATCACTAACCACATGCAGGAGTTTCTACTATGGATGTCTTGGCTCTGTTGCCTCCTTACCATCACTGCGGCCACAACTCTAGGCCAGCCCCCCATTATCTCTGAACCAGAGTAAGAGCCTCCTAACCATGACTCTTACTTCTAGTCTTTCCTACATTCTTCCTTCTCCTGGACTGTTCATTCCACTACCAGGCCCTGCCATCACCCAGAGCACACCTACTCCATGGCCTACACAACAGGGCATCTAAAGCTCTCTATGATTCGACTGGGGACTTTGGCTGTACCTTCATCCTTTGCTACTCTCTGCCTTCCTCTTTATGCTGCCATAGCCTAAATTGCTTATGTTCCTCAAGAAGATGATCTCCAGTTGTTGCTTATAGTTTCCCTCTGCTTGTAAAACCACTTCCCACTCTTCATATAGGTCAGAGTGCTGGTATCTATCATCTCTAAGACAATTTTCCAACCCTTCTTATCATGTCCCAAGTTTGTTGGTATCTTTTCCCTGTATTTTCTATAATACCCTCTGTAGAAATGTATTTCTTTACTCACCATATTAAAATATGTAATACACACACATCTTTACCAATTAGAGTGTAAGGACCTTGAGGGTAGGAGTTGTGAATTTTTCCCAGAAATTTACAAGTTGCCTAAGACATGATGAAGTTTCAAAAATATTAATTGATTTTATTTATTTATTTTAATTTTAATTTTATATTGGAACATAGTTGACCAACAATGTTGTGTTAGTTTCAGGTGTACAGCAAAGAGATTCAGTTATACATATATATGTATCTATTCTTTTTCATATTCTTTTCCCACTTAGGTTATTACAGCATATTGAGCAGCATTCACTGTGCAATACAGTAGAAAAAATATTAATTGAATAAACACATGAATAAATGAATCTGTGGTTGCTAAGGCTCTGGGTAAATAACTCTGCCAAAAATACCAACAAAACAAAAAATTTTCTGAGTACACTCTGATCCCTGCCTTTTCACAATTAGAGGCTCATTCCTTTAGTTTATGCTTTTATCTCATATTAAAAGCCTCATGGATGGAGTAGGCACTTAGGGTCAGAAGGAAAAGCAGCTGGGGAAAAGAGATGTTCATGTGGAGAGTTCTGACTCTTAGGGAAGTGTATTAGCCCTAAAAGCAGCAGCACTGAAGGAAAGAAATATTTGTGAAATCCTAGTGTATGTGGAAGTGTGTTAGGTAATGCATTTTTCACCGGGTGAATTGAGAGACTGCAGGATCACAATCACACTCTTCCTAGACTGTTGCCTTCCTGACTATTTTATCTAGGCAAACAAGGTTCAAGAATATTATTTGTTTCCTCTTGATTGTTAGCCATTGACATTAAATTTTAAGCAGCCCAAAAGGAATGCAATGCCCTACTTCTTTTGTCCCTTTTTGTTGGGCTTTCTATAGAACTATAGATTCAAGGATAGGCCAATGAAAAGATGTGTCACAGACAGACCCAGACTGACTCACTGACCAACTGGCTGCAGGATCAGACTGTGCAAGTTTGAAGGAAAGGGATAAGAAGGTAGGAAACTAAGAATTCAAGAAGCTGAGTACCTGCACCTAAGAAATATATGTACACATATCTGGAATGAAAAAAATCCTCAGTCTGAAAATATTTAGTCTTAAGTGTCTACACTAATCAATAAAAAATGTAGGACCTGTGTTAACTAATGTCTTCATGGAGGCTCCAGTGCCCCTCCTTCCTGAGTCCCAAACCTTACCATAAATGGCACTAATGTCATGTATTCTGTCTATTAAATTTAGAAAAGAATTGTTCTACCTGCATGAAAAATTCATTGCTCCCTGTACTGGAGGTGTTTTTGTATTTAATATAGTTATATCTTACTTGTCAAATTGCTTTTTGGGTTAAGAAAATTTTTTTCTAATTCCCTGCTTTTATTTATTATCTTATTACACTTTTAACTGTTGATGTTTATTTTGTATTTGACATTCAATGAATTTTCTCTGGGCCTGCCTTTTTAGTACTGGCTGATGTTTTATCACATATTGATTCCCAATATTTTACTCTGACCCACTGTTGATATGAGGATCACACTGGGAAGTAAGATGTTTACATCTCGCTATGAATAGCAGATAAATGAAATAATAAAGGTTGCCAAAAGCTGAGGAATAAAGTAAGCCAGTTCTTGTTTGCTCTCAAGGATATATTGCTGTGGAGCTTAGAACCAGCTAACTTCATAATGCACAGAGTGAAGTGGTTCTGGGCAGCAGGCTACTATTTTAGACATTTGAGATAGTGAAGAAAGATTTTTCAAAAAGCACTATTCAAAAGAGAATGCTTAATATTGGTCTATCATAAAGTACTTTATTGAAAATAAAAACCTTACTATATTGGGCTTTGGAGTCTGACTGATTAAGTTTGTATCCTCTTGCTGCTTTCCAGTTCTGTGACCTGACCTTGAACAAGACATGTAACCTGTCAGTGTCTTGGGTTCCTCACATATAAAATGCAAATAGTAATAACACCTCTATGATTGTTACGAGGAGCAATAGAGTTAATGCAAGTAAGCATTTAGAACATTGCCTGGTGCGTAATGTGTGTGATAAGTGTTAGCTATTGTTAATACTATTGTAATTAGTCATAAGGGAATTGCCTAAATAAAAATCCCATAAGTAGAGGCATGTTCTTTTAACCTTATTTCTGTAAATTTCTTTTGAAATAAGCGCCTTATTTAACCCACAGGATATAATCAATTGTCTACTTCTTCTGATTCAAGAACTCACGTATCGATTTTATCAAACTAGCCTCAGTTATCCAGGTAGAGTTGAATGCGTTCTTTGGGCTCTCAAAGAACTTCCCTCACACTCTCTTGTGGCACCAACTATAACGTATCATAATTATCTGCTCACTTATCTTTTTCCCCAAGTAGGATGTTGATTCCTTAAGGACAAAGGCAATATATTATCCTTATTTTTACCTCTAGGATTGAGAAGAAGGCTTAGTAAATAATGGCGGTTCATAATATATTAGCTGAACAACAGATAACTGTCCCTAAATGAAATGAGCTCTAATATTGTGCTGACTTGGACTGTCCTCTTTCCTGACCCCTTTTCTATATTAGGTATTAATTTCAAGTGCTCTGCATTAACAGGTATTAGTTTTTTTTTTAAATGTGGTTTAACATGATAACAAAGTTTAAGGTAAAAAAGATGATTGCATAGGTATATTCTGTAGCTCTCTTAAAGTACAAGCTGATTGTGACCCAATCCCGGCTCGACTGTGTAAATTTATCAAAGTTCTTGTATTCTGTTCTTTACGGTGAATCTATTTTTATACCCTTCAAAGGAGTAGTGAAATACAGGTTTAAAAAAAGGAACAAATAATTAAATATAGCCTTTACTTCTCTAAATCTGTATGTGAAAGAGAACTTTTACTTCTAACCAATCTGCTGATTTTGATATCCTGACTTAGGGTAGTGGTCAGTGAGAAACTTGTCTGACATGCAGACCATTCCCAACATACGGAAGATGGTAACTGAAAGGACCAGATCAAGCAAGTGACCTTCCTATACAGATATTAACGGGCAATTTCAACCAGAGACCACTCTAATGTTATGATGAAACAAAGCACTATGAATTTGTATATAATCTCATAAATTAACTGATGTTGACCCTAGCAAATTACAATCTAGGTTCAGTATGTATTAATTCCTTACAGCATTCCCTTAAAGCTCAAACACCCTCTTTTTACTTTGAAGGGGCTTGTGGCTCCACATTCCTATATGTAAGGAAGAAAACATCCATTATTGCTCTCCCAAAATTTTTCCTTGGAGTTTGTTTTTGGCAAAGGCATGTGTTAAAACTTATCTCACTTCAAAAGTGAAATGCCCCAACCAGCAGACATAGAATTTACCTGTGTATCTATAATGACCAGGTTTTAATGAGACCTGATCTTCAAAAAAAAGGCAAGCTATGCTTATTATGTTTAGTCGAATTTAATATGTTATAAAGCAATAATAATAAAAGTACTTTTGAGGTAATATAGGAAATCCATACACATACAAAGACATCAATACTAACTATGCCATGCTAAAATATACATAGATGTACATAATATGTATATATTCTGTAAATTGAGGTTGGTAGCTAGTTGAATTCACATTTGGCTTTATTCAGTGTTTGGTTGCCAGCTGCTTTTCTTTTGTACATTGTGATTATTTTCACTGTCACCAGATTTTATGTTACTGAAAGAGTCTTTGACTGAACCTAGTTAGAAACCAGGAAGGGGACTAGGAATCCAAGTTGTTGGAACAGTCTCTATTGTAGTCTGATCTACTCACTAAAATTCTATGGTCAGATAAAAACCATGAAAGAAGAGTAAAAATAATGACAGCATTTTTTGCTTTTCAAATGAAACTCTTACAGTAGTGCTGCACTTTTTGAAATATTTTATTTGCTCTGTATTAATGTACATTTCAAAGCTCTTAAACTTCTGAGAAAATGAATTAAAAACGATATGCTTTCTCGATTGCTCTGTGAGAAACCCCATGGAATGTGTAATACAAAAAGCTACATAGGCAAAATGTTTTATAAGCATGTTTAAAAGGGGAATCTATCAAGCCCTTTCTATATGCTCCTGATTGCTGGCTTGTGTGCTGTGAAGAACAAAACTTCAACTCAAAATGCAAATCATACAGGAATCGTAAAAAGGCACAACCCAACCCTGCTATCACAGTAATTAAGATTTTCAAAGTAAAATTATTTTCTTCTTCTTTCCCTTCTCTTTCTCCCTAAAAGAAAAGAGGCAATTTAATGGGCTTAACAATTTGGGGATGCTTTTAGTCAAGGATGTTGCAGGTAAAATTTATGCCACATTTGTTCAAAAAAAAAAATTCCCTTTTTTGGTAGGTATAAAGTCCCTCCCTTAATTAAGCCTTCTGGGGTTTCAATGTGTTGATCTCATTTTAAACCAAGCTCAGCACAATTAGACACACTGAGGAGATGGAAGATAAGCAGTGTATACAAAAACATTTCAGACAAATGTTTCATCCTGCAAGGCCCTGATTTTCTCTTTCCATTTAAAAAATGTAGGCTCAAATAAAGAAAAGGAAAAAAAATTGATTATTTTCAGCTTGTCATACATCTCATTTGGAGTGGGTCAGACCTCCCCGTTCACAATTACCACTAGTTAATCTTATCAGAGAAAAATTCAATTACATTTATCAAGGTTATTCCATAGACTCAAGCTATTGCTTCAAAAAAGAAATGGATTTTAGTATTAAGAATGCTGGTATTGTGTGTTCCCTCAACTTTAAAATAAAAATAAAATAAAAAAATAATTAGAGCTTGTTTTTATATCCATATTATTAATGGAGTCTTGTAATAAAGTAATATTTGACAGCTTTGTAAAAAGGATTATTAATACATAGATTATGGAAGTTTAGGAGAGAGGCTCATAACTGTTAATAGACTTCAATTCTCAGCCTACACTGACATTTTAAAAAATCTAGTTTCAAATTTGATAACAGATTACCAGCTAGGCTGGAAGCCAACCACCTGATTAAGGCAATTTAAATGCTTGCAAAGTGGTGAGATTAAAATCAAATAAGTGCCGATTTTTTTTCCTGCTTCACTTATCTTTCCCTGGATTCGTTCCTTAACTACCAGGTGGTGGAGGACTCTGGGTAATTTTCCTCTGCGCCAATTACCCCAGGATGGTTTTTAGGGTGAAGCAGAATAATTACTGCACTATCAATCCAAAATGGGCTGCTTAATGTGTTTAAGAGAGATTTTGAGCCTTAGCAGGGAGGCTGCCTGAAGCGTGCTCTGCTCATGGCGCCAAAGCCCGCTCGGCCCACTAGGAGAGTTAACCGTTCAGTGAGAGTGCAGTACACACCCAAGGTGAAAGAAAACAAGGAAAACTCCCGGGAAGCTGTGGGAAAGTTAATGAGCTGCTTCCAACGTGTGGCAGGCTGCAGTCGCAGGTGGCTGACAGAGACAGGCAGGTTAAGAAAATAATATTTATCATCCAGCTGCCAGGACTCTCTTTATCAAAACTCTTTCTAAAATCCATACAACAAGAAGAAAAACGGGCTTGAAAAAAAAATTTTTTTGAAGAGAAACAAAAACAAAAAGCCCAAAGCAGCTGTTATTCAAATGCTCTTTCCTTGCTGATGGGTTAGAAAGAAAGCGGGATACAGCGACCGAATCTGACAGCAGTTTTTAAACATTTTCCTGCAAATAAAATGGGAAAAAACAAACAAACACCGGAATCAGACTATTTATTTAAAAATGAAAATTAAGCTGCAACTTTGAAATGACACAACTAAATTCTATTTTGTAGCAACCTCAAATGAAGTAACATCTTCCATCTGTTGAGCGTGATCTGAATTTCCTTAATTCTCATTATCTGAATGTAAATTTTGAGCCTTAGCCAGTTTGTCCAAAGAAGCACAATGTTAATTTAAAAGAAAAATAAAGAAATCTTTATCTGTAAGGGGGCTGCTGCTATTTCCTCCATTCAGTTATTTCTTTATATTGGTCTTTATATGATCTGTACTTTCTCTGTTTTCAGTGTGCTAAGATTTTTTTTAATTATTTAATCAAAGACTGATTTACGATTTAGCTTAACAGATGGTTTGTGATAATGTGAGTCAAAGTGTTTTCAGAGAAATGCAGCATTTGAAATCATGAGTGTGTGTGTGTGAGAGGGAGAGAAAGAGAGAGAGAAGAGAGGGAGAAAATGTTTCCGTTTTTATGGATTTGCATTCCTATCTGTATCTGGAAGTCAGAGCTTCTGAATGCTGACCCCAGTGGGGTAGTATTCCATATGAAACCGATTTATTAATGCAACAATTCCTGGTTCCTTTCCCCAGTAATCAGTTTCATCTGAGAAGAAAAAAGATAAATGAGGACTGAGGGAAATGCATACTGCTCTGTGTTCTAAGTACACATGTTCTAAGTACACGTTGGAAAGAATATCACGAACTTCCTATTGGTAGGAAACGAACTCCTATCCGTTCTGACAGATGCTCTGGTTTATACAGAAAAGTGTTTTGTAAGGCTCACACACAATCCATTTAAGATTATCACATTAAACCATATTTACTTCAGAGGGCTGTAATAATTACATATGCACTTGAAAATCCCCAGGACTTTGGCTGCTGTGTCACAGATTTATACTCAAACATTTTCATTTGATGTGCAAAGTGAGAAGTACTCTTTAGTGGCAAGACAATTATCTGATTCTACTAATAAATGACTGCACTAGTAGTCATTTTTAATTGAACAATTATAGGATATTGCACTGTCAGTTGATTATAGAAGTCAGTTCATAAATGTCAAAAATCTCTTTAAATGAATTATGAAGCTCCAAAATAACTCCAGCAATCAGCCAGCAATAACACAATAATCTGTTTACCCTGTTGTCAGCTGAATTCTTACCATTTTGTTGAGGGGAGGATGCTACGAGGAAAAGCAGAGCACAGTGTAGGGAGCCTTTTCTTAAAGAGCAGAAGCAACCACCTAAGCTTTGATTAACATAGATTTGGAGTGTTCTCAAGAGCTTGTCTCTGTATAAAATGTATTACAAAATTAAAGTCATCCCACAAATGCAGACATCACAAACATATATGTGTGTTCCATACATGAGAAATAGTAAGATATGTTGATCCATGGGCACTGTGTTAGAAATTCTGGGTTTGGTCCATCAGGATTCTTCCCCTCACATTCCTTAGCTTTGGTTCTTTGCCACCTCAATTCTTTCTGCCAATTATACTTGAGTTGAATCTCCTAAATGTTTATTCAGCATTCATCAAATTTTATTTAAAAAATAACCCAGAAGAGGTACTATTCTTAATATCACATAACAGATAGATGCTGCCCTGCTGTTTTCAGTTTCTCGTACTTTGCTGTTGGCATGGAGTGTGCATGCCCATCTGGATATAACATCACATTTTCAGCTGGTAAGAGTGAAGCCAGAGGTGAATTAATTTTCACTTTAAGAAAAGTTGCAATGACCACAGAATATGTTTCAAGACTTAATATGCAATTTTGTTGTAAAATAAATATTTCTATAACACATGGCATATATTTCCCCAAAAAAGTACACTTTAACTTTGCAAACCAAATTTTAGGTATTTAATACATAATTTTTTGATTGCCGTCTTTTCATATTTATTGCTTTCCACTCAATAGAACTTTTTGATATATTAGCTATGCATTTATTTTTCTATGGAATTCTGACAATGTGACTTACAAGTACAAATGTCGATGTTTGTCTTCAGATAAAGATATCATTTATAAAGTCCTTTGTGGAATAAAAATATCCAAAGCAGGAAATAAAGCTTTGACTTGTTATTTCATCAGTTTGGGATAATTTCCTTCAAGCTCTTTAGAATGTAATTTCCTCACATATTTTAACTTAGAGGCATCTGAGTACTCAGAATTTTCTGTCCCTCACTTGATATATATGGAGGAGACAAGATAATGCCTCATATGTTCTTTTCAAGTTGCACATAAAACAGCTATAGATAACACAGCAGACAAATTTCTTGGTCCCTAGAATATTCTTTGGAGCTGCCTTCTCTACCTCCCTGAGCAGGTCTCAAGATTAGGCCATATATATTCCCAAATCTCTGCTAGAGATCAGAATGATTCTACCAAAAAGTCAACTGGAATACCTTGAGAAAATCCTAAGAACAGAGAAAGGAAAATTACTCAAAAGCCTAGAAAACTTACTACAGTATATATTTATGGGTAGGATTGAATGACATTCTTATTTCTAAGAAGACTAGGCCAACTACCTGTGGTCTTATATTTCTCTTATCACGTTTACCGCTGGCAGTGTAAGCAGAGAAAACTCAAAGCAGCAAAGAAAAACCTCTGTAAAGCTCACATGGTGTCTTAAGAGAACTGAAAGAAAAAGAAAAAAAATAAAAATAAAAACACGTGTGGGTGTGTGGTAGTTAGGACTGACTCAAAACTGGCTGAATGGCTTTGCCAGTGACATGGGTCATGACCTTAGATGACATGTTACTCACCTGACCTGTCCCTGCATTTTTATCTAATGTTATATAAAATAACTATTGCCTCAGAAAAATCTTTTGAAATTAGTTACTTAATTGCAAGATTTATACAAACTTAGATGAAAAATATCACACCTAAAATAAACTATTTACTGATAATGAGTGATATTCTGTTAACTGTTACTACACCACATTGTTTTCTCCATTTTCAAAGAAATGAAATAGAGTTCTTTTTAATCTGATATCATTTTTAGATACTCTATTATTTTATGTACCACTAAGAAAAAAATGTTTAGTTGATTATGTCAGTTGTAACAAACATCTAGATATAGATGTTAGAATCTGAAAAAAAATGTACCCTTTAGTTTCACGAAAAGAAGGTAGCATAATCATAACATAATCTTTAATGATTGAAAAGGTATCTCAGTCTCCTGGAATGTGTTAAAGTTACCATTAGCACCAAAAAAAAAACCCTAAAAAAAAAACTATTGCAAAATAGGGTGAAAAAAAGCACTGTTTGTATATATTTTTTGCAATAAGTAATACTTTACCAGTAACAATAAAATTGGATATTATCATGTCATGTTTCTAGTCTTAAATGATAAATTATATTTTTCTTATTGCCTTGGACAACTGAACAAACACACACATATATATGCATATATACATATGTAAACAATACTAGTACACATTATATACACAAATGTCTATCACATATTTTTCATAAATTTTAATGTAATGAATAAAAAAGTTTCAATAAATTTCTACTGATAAATCGACTGTAGAAATAGGAATAGAAAGTAACTGACATACAAAGTAATCAGGCGAAATTGAAAAATTTTGAATTTTTATTCTACTTAATATTTGTCTGTTTTCCTCCTTTACAGGATTTCTTTTCTTTGGTATTCCCCCATGAGTTTTTGAGATTACTCCATGTAGTAATCTCAAATAAGGGTCATGTGTATGCTTATTTATATCAATATTATATTTCTAGTCATGTCTATGAGGAAAACATTTTAAGGCCTGGAGAGTAGTAATAAATTTTTTTTACAAAATACAGTCACAGAGTATTGCCTTATAATTTGAGCATTAAAATATCAGTTGGGGTTTTAGGAAACATAGACTGATGCAATCAAATAGTTACTCTCTAAACCTTTCCCTAATGTTAAGGGATAAATAAAATGCATATATAGAAAAAGTTATTAAGAAAAAAATAGCTAGGATATATGGGATTTTAAAGCATCTGTAAGGAGCTAAAATACAACGAATTGTGTATTATGGACAACGTTTGGAGAGCCTTCTGCATTATATAAAGCTACCAAAAAACTTTATTTCTAAAAGTCCATCTTTTAATATTTTGGTCATAAAACCGAAAATAATTAAGAGGCTTGAGCTCATTGGTTTTCAATTTCTGAATGTTTAGCTGAAACTCAAGTGTATCATATGCTGTCATTTAAAGACTTCTAAAAGGGAGCAATGATTAAATTGGAAACAAAAGACACGAGAACACTTGTTACCTTCAGAGAACTGGTTCAAACTGGGAAATAAGTAAGCTTTGCCCTTTTTCACTTTCCATCTTCACTTTCTCCTGACCTTCTTACTTATTTTTCTGGTCATTTTCCCCTCCCCTTGACCTCACTCCACTGCTCTGTTTTGGTGTGCTACTATACTCACATTGCCTGAGAGTACCTCTTGTTTCTAAATTTTGTGTGTCATACTCTATGCCCTAGAGCTTGTGGTTCTTAAAGCCTTCTTTAAATAACTAAAGTCTAGCAGTAAAATAATTCAAGATAACATACTGGTGTGAATCAACATTTCATATATTACTCTTCCAACAGCTTAGAATTTAAAAAATTTATTTTATTTTATATTGGAGGATAGTTGATTTACAATATTGTGTTAGCTTCAGGTGTACAGCAAAGTGATTCAGTTATACATATACAGATTAGCATTTTGACAGAAGATCTGTTAAGGTTGCTGCTTTATCTCAAAAAATAAATATATAAACTAGATTTTCAGAAACAGGGACAATCTAGTGATTGGATAAGTTTGTCCTCAAGTTTGTTCTATATTTTTCAATCTGAAGATATGTTTCCTTATTTTCGTTTCAACTCTAAGCTCCCTCTAGTATTTCTAATTGTCTCTTGGACATTTTCGTTGGTCATCCTGATTGTCTGGAAGGCATTGCATGTTTAACATAGTCCCAAACAAGCTCATTCTCTTACCCCCTGAAACCTTTTCTTCCTTTTGTGGAAGGTTAATTTCTTGGTTAATAGCACCATTGCCTTCTCTGCCAGCTTTGCTAGATTTACCGCCCACCCTTCTTCCTCTCCTCTGGCCCCTACCCACTTTCAGCCAAGTAGACAAGTCTTGTAGATTCATCTCAGCATTAGCTCTTGAATCTGACTCCTATCTGCTCCTACTGACATTGAGTTAGTTTAAGAAAGTAACTTTTCTTAATAGAGTTATTGCAGTGGACTCCTAAAGTTTGCCTGTAAGGTTTTTTCCTTGTTTATAATGTATGCATTCTCTAATCTGTCACTATAAGTACCTTTTATAAATGCCAATCATATGTTTCTCTCTTGTTTGAAAATTAGACTCCCCATTATTTTTATTGTGAAGTCTAATCACTCAAGCATGGAGTTAAAAAAACAACAAACTTTCACACCCAGGCTTAACTGTTCTCTTCTGCTATGTTTTTTTGCAAATAGCCCACCCAGCCCTTACTCCAACCTAAGAGAGTGTTTGCCATTTTCCAAAAATAAATAACTCTTCCTTTCATTCTAGTCTTCATCCAGGTTACTTGCTTGCCTAGAATGTATCACACTTACTGACACTGATGATTTCTTTCTCATCTTTAAGATTTATTTCAGATGTCATATCCTCTGCAAAGGCTTTCCTGACTCTCCCAGGCAGTTGACATCTCTAACTTAGGTATTATTTATTATTGTATTGTCTATGGGAGTATGTTCCATTGTAGCCAATTCCCAACTGCCAGGACAGACACTGGACTTTCCCTTTTATATCATAATAACATCTCTTGGTCCTGAAACCTCACTCCATGGTTGGAAGTTATCAAAGTCCTGAACCATTGAAACATTGAGGGTATCCGCTCAAAATAGTTTGGATGGGGTTTAGTTCACGCAAGTCTTAGATCAAGGTGGGGGGTATAATAAAGACTATGTCTTTTATCTGGAGAAATAATGACTGACACACAGGCAACTGTTGGTGGAAGTCCTTACCAACAGCCATGAGAAACATGGCTAAGATCCTGAATTGTGACTGTGGACAAAGGGATGGAGAGAAGACAAATATGAGCTTGGTGATCAGTGTGACATGGGGTGAAGGAAAGAGAAAAGTCTAGAATGACCCTCAGGTTTCTGATTTTGCTAAATATAGATTCCCAATAAGAGAAAAAGTGAGTGTAAGAGGAGAATCAGCTTTGAACATCTGGATTTAGCTGCTTTTATCATCAAAGCATGTATTTCCTTTAAATAATTAGATATATTAGACTGACATCCTATGGACTAGATCAGATGGACTTTTTTTTTAAAGGGCCAAACAGTAAGTATTTTTAGCTTTGGTTGCAGCTGTTTAAACTTGCCTTTTTAGGGTGAAAGCAGCCATAGACAAAATAAATAGGCATGGCTCTGTTCCAATAAAGCTTTAGCTACAAGAACAAATGGCAAGCCAAACCCAGCCTACAGGCCATAGTTTGCTGACCCCTGATCTAGAAAATTGAGGTTTGCAGTGTATAGGAGGATAAATGCCATCACAGTGGATGAGATTATTCAAAGAAAGAATGTAGAGTGAGATTAGTGTGTCATTGGATCAGAAGAGTAGGATCCATGAAGAAATCAGCATAAACTGATCAGATGCCAGAAGTGTTGGAAAACAAGAAAGAAGATTGTTATGGAAATAGGCAACGGGATGTTTAAGAAGGTTAACTGTTAGTGCAGTAGAGCTTTAGTAAATATGGGCAAAAGAGAAAGAAAAAAAGTTCACTGACTTGATTTTGTAATGAAGCAATCACTAGTGACCTGAGAGTGAGAAATTTCAATAGAGTGAGGGGACAAATGTCATTTTGCAGTAGGAGGAGTCAATGAAAATATAAAAGGGAAAGCAACGAATATCCATTACTCTCTCAAAATGTTGACTCAGGTAAAAGACTGGCAACCTAGTGCAAGGGAAGAAGTTTTTGTTGGTCCCAGTTTTGCATTTCCCTTTGGCCATCTGTATAGATTTAGGCAGGGTATGAAATATATATTAATAATTATACATTGTTACTGCTATTACACTCTTTAAAATCTATAATTAGCATGTGTTACTTGGCATGCAGGCAAACTGAATGTTTTGGAATTTTAAGAGTACAGGTTAAGAATTATTTGTTCAAGCTTGTTCACTGCTAGTTTTCTTTTCTCTTTCCTGGTTGGCCTGCGTCTGTTAGCCTCTCTTCAAGCACACCTGATACCCTTTATTAAACCTTTCCTTCTGCATTCTTCCAGAATTGATTTGACTCCTTTTCTCTGTGACATCCTCTGCTAGATCTGCTTCTATTCCCATATTTGCTCTAGTTATGCTAAGGATGGTTCATATAGGTGCCATATCTGAAATGTCAGTCTCTTAAACTTTGGTACTTGACAAAAGGACTATATTTACCTAAGAGAGTGAGGTCACATGCACATAATCAATATAAATGTGAACTTGTATGTATGATAATCTCAAAAATGTATTAGAATCCTGTGAAGAAAGTTTCAAAACATTAAAATAATCTGGAAGAAAGTGATTACATACTTAATATTCAAAATATACTTATAAAATGAGGATTCCTACCATTCCACCATACTGCCCTGTCCAAATATGAAGTGAGGCTCAGAGAAGTTGTATGTTGAAAATAGTAGGGTAGTACCAACACTTATTCTGTGCTCATCTTGTGGAGAGATAATATATATTATTCCTGAATTATTCATTATCTATGAATGGAGAAAATTGTAGTGAAAATTCATTGAGTAATTAATTCTGTGCCAGGCCCTATTCTAAGCACGTAGTAAGTGCTAACTTATTTAATCCTTATAATAGACATAAGAGGTAGTTACTATTACTATCTCCATTATACAGATGAAGAAACTGAGGTTCAGAGAGGTAAGTAATTGATCCCAGGTTACATGGCTAGAAAGTAGTGGAGCCAGGATATGAATTCAGGAAGATGGCTCTAGAACCTTATCTCTTGACCACAGAGATGGTGTGGTTAATTGTTAACCTGTGAATGATGGAGGTCAACTTCCCCTGGAATATTATTAATTCATTTGAGAAAAAGAATCAAAAGTAACTCAAATTTCTTTTTCAATAACATAATATTTCTTATAGTAATAAAGGTCAGGACTGTTCCTTTCATTTTCTCCCGAGTCTCTAAGGCACTATCCCTATAGGCCTGGTCAGTATTTCTTCTCATATTGTGAATGGAGCAAGAGGCTTTCAAGGTTTCTAAATCATACTTGAATCAGAATTCTTGTTAGAAAGTACAGACAATGCTCCAGGGTATTGTAACCTCAGTGGGAATTTTCTGGCTTTGCAAACTTCAGAATAAATAGATTCCACCTGAGAATTACAGAGAAAGTGTGAAAAAGTGACCTCATCACAGTCCCCACCCTTCTAGTCCTTCTCTTCCCAACCCACTTCATTTTTTTCTTTCTCCATAGTTAATTTTTTTTTAATTGTTTCATCTATAGTCCAGAGGATTGTGAGGAGGCTTAAAGGAACCACGAACCAGCAGAGCTCAAGAATGTGAAAGAACGGACCACGTATTAAGGTGATTCTGGTGAGACATCCATTAAAGGGGATAAAGGGTAGATGCTGTTCCCCCAGGGCCTGAGAGGTGCATCTGCTAGGTTTCATCTTTCTGTCTCTTATTTCTAGATGCAAACAAATGTCTCCCCCAAGTTTTTCTCTTTCTCATCAGTAAGTATATACACATAGGTCTACTACAATATGTTCTGTTGAGATTTTCTCTAGCTTGCAGCCTCAGAGCTACAACTGATTAATTCATTCAGCAACATTTTTTTCTGATACCTTTGTTAGAGTACATCTGAACTACTACTCATATAATGGCATCCTTGAATAAGTACCCTACTCATTTGCAATACTGACTTTCCAGAACATTTTTCTTCCTGTCATTCAAGGGAATATCTGTTACATGAAATCAGCCCCTATACTCATAATATTATAGAAAGCAATTTAATTACTGAAAAATATCAAAATAACATATGATTAGCATTAAGCTATTAAAGTCAGTGATACTGAGAATTCCTGAGGATATTTCTCTAAATGTCCATTCACCTCATTTATGTCACTGATGATAGGAAAGATAGTCCTCATTACCTTAACAGTGATCTCAACCGTGTTTATTATTCTTGTTTAGACATGTACCTCCTGACTTTCCTGCCACTCCACTGAACAAGTGACAGTAGTGTGGGTCTGAGGTGAGGGGTGAAGTATGGAGGTGAATTATCCAATGAGGCACACAATCTGGTATGTATGCCCACTCACTTTTATGGACTCTGCTGGCATGAGGTACACACTTATTATAAAGAATTTTTTATCTATATCTATATCTATCTATCTATCTATCTATCTATCTATCTATATACACATACATACATATCACTTCCTTGTAAGAGTCTTTACATACTAAGGAAGAACAACTACATTCTGGACATCACTCTCCCCAAGAAAAATACCTGGTAAATTATTCTGCATTTCTTATGCATTACCTCAAAAAGAGTAATACAGGTCTATAGCCTCTATATTGTAATATAAGCTTACATTTCAGCTGAAGATTGCAGGAAACTCTGGAGAGAAGCAGAATGACATGTTCAAAGAGGTGGACAAGAAGAACTAAAGCATCATTTGGTGAATGAGAGATCAACAAGAAATGTGGAAGAGACCAGAATTTGGTGGTCAGTTAGGTGGCTGTTATAGTGAGAAGACTGGAAATCAAATTTATTGCAAACAGAGACCATACTACATTCTCCCAATTAATGGGTGCAAACCCAAAGCAAATGACAATACTGGATATTTTTGTATTTTGATATTAAAACAGAAATAACAAGTGAATAATTTTATTTTATATGTATTTAAAATTCATAAAACTTAAAACATCAATGAAACTAAATGGTTACATAAATTTTAATTTTAAAATGTGTGACTATATTACAAAGCCACAGGGAACAATGTAAAGATGTAAACATATGTGGTAAAGATTATTATAATTGTACTATAAACTCTTGGCAAATAATGAACATGCTGTTTCATTTGCCTTTCGTTTCCTCCACCAACTGATACTCTCAGAGTGACCACATTGATGTTGCTGGTCAAGGTCGGCTTCAGCCATGACCAAGTCCTATAGAGCATCTTTAATGGAGTGTTCAGGTCCACTGTCTGTGGCTTCAAGCTGGGGTAGTTTATATTTCACAACCATCAACCTGGAAAGGCGATGACCCTTGTGTGATTCCCCCCTACATCTCTAAGAGCATCAAGGAATTTCCTTTCCAGTTCTGAGCTCAGCCTTCAGTTGAATGAGAGAAGAGGAGCAACATGAGGATGAGGAGGATGACAGTAACAGGAAGTGAATAGTAATAAAGGATGAGGAAAGTATGTGAATGGGTGTTTTGAGGATGGAGTGGGTGACATTCAGCAAAGGGGACGGTTGTAGGGACACAAAACTGAAGCAAGAAGGATGAACAGAGCTGTTGCCTTATGGCTAAATGTCTGGAATAACATCGCAAATGCACACACACACTTATACATATTGGTATTTTGATACTTAAAACAGGCAAGTTGGTGGACTCAGGGAGGGCTCACACCAAGGAGTACTTCCCAGAACTTCTGCTGCCAGTGTCTTTGTCCTCACAGTGAGCCACAGCCACCCCCACCTCTGCAGGAGACCCTCCAACACTAGCAGGTATACATGCTGTATGCCTAGAAGTGGAAATCCTCTTAAAGTTTGCAAATTTCCTGTTTTACAAGATAATGTGAGATTGGTCTTCAAGATGCTTTTACCAGCTTACACTTGCACTGAATAGCTTGGGACCACAACTCCTCTGAAGCCTTAAAAATCCAAGAGAGAGGGACTTCCGGGGAAGATGGCGGAAGAGTAAGACGTGGAGATCACCTTCCTCCCCACAGATACACCAGAAATACATCTACACGTGGAACAACTCCTACAGAACACCTACTGAACGCTGGCAGAAGACCTCAGACCTCCCAAAAGACAAGAAACTCCTCATATACCTGGGTAGGGCAAAGCATAGAGATTCCCGCACAGAGGATCGGTGCCGACCGGCACTCACCAGCCTGAGAGCCTTGTCTCCTTGCTCGCCGGGGCGGGCGGGGCTGGGAGCTGAGGCTTGGGCTTCGGTCGGAGCACAGGGAGAGGACTGGGGTTGGTGGCGTGAACACAGCCTGCAGGTGGTTAGTGCACCACGGCTAGCCGGGAGGGAGTCCGGGGAAACGTCTGGAGCTGCAGAAGAGGCAAGAGACTTTTTCTTACCTCTTTGTTTCCTGGTGCGTGAGGAGAGGGGATTAAGAGCACTGCTTAAAGGAGCTCCAGAGACGGGCGCAAGCCGCGGCTAAAAGCGCGGACCCTAGAGACGGGCGTGGGACGCTGGGGCTGCTGCTGCCACTGCCAAGAGGCCTGTGTGCGAGCACAGGTCACGGTCCATGCCCCCGTTCTGTGGAGCCTGTGCAGCCTGCCACTGCTGGGGTCCGGGGATCCAGGGACTGCTTCCTCGGGACAACGCACGGTGCGCCTCGGGCTGGTGCAACGTCACGCCGGCCTCTGCCGCCGCAGGCCCGCCCCACCTCCGTACCCCTCCCTCCCCCCGGCCTGAGTGAGCCAGAGTCCCCGAGGCAGCTGCTCCTTTAACCCTGTCCTGTCTGAGCGAAGAACAGACTCCCTCCAGCGACCTACACGCAGAGGCGGGGCCAAATCCAAAGCTGAGCCCTGGGAGCTGTGAGAACAAAGAAGAGAAAGGGAAATCTCTCCCAGCAGCCTCAGAAGCAGCAGATTAAAGCTCCACAATCAACTTGATGTACCCTGCATCTGTGGAATACATGAATAGACAACGAATCATCCCAAATTAAGGAGGTGGACTTGGAGAGCAAGATTTATGATTTTTTCCCCTTTTCTTCTTTTTGTGAGTGTGTATGTGTATACTTCTGTGTGAGATTTTGTCTGTACAGCTTTGCTTCCACCATTTGTCCTAGGGTACTATCCGTCCTTTTTTTTAAAATTTTTTTTCTTCATAATTATTTATTTTAATAACTTTATTTTATTTTATCTTACTTTATTTTACTTTACTTTATCTTCCTTCTTTCTTTCTTTCTTTCCTTCCTTCCCTCCTTTAGACAACGAATCATCCCAAATTGAGGAGGTGGACTTTGAGAGCAAGATTTATGATTTTTTCCCCTTTGCCTTTTTTTGTGAGTCTGTATGTGTATGCTTCTGTGTGAGATTTTCTCTGTATAGCTTTGCTTCCACCATATGTCCCAGGGTTCTATCTGTCCGTTTTTTTGTTTGTTTGTTTTTTCTCAATAATTATGTTTTATTTTAATAACCTTCTTATATTTTATCATACTTTATTTTATTTTACTTTATCTTCTTTCTTTCTTTTTGTCCTTCCTTCCCTCATTCCTTCCCTCCTTCTTCCCTCCCTCCCTCCCTCCCTCTTTTCTTTCTTTCTACTTCTACTAATTCTTTCTTTCTACTTTTTCTCCCTTTTATTCTGAGCTGTATGGATGAAAGGCTCTTAGTGCTGCACCCAGGAGTCAGTGCTGTGCCTCTGAGGTCGGAGAGCCAACTTCAGGACACTGGTCCACAAGAGACCTCCCAGCTCCACATAATATCAAACGGCAAAAATCTCCCAGAGATCTCCATCTTAACACCAGTACCCAGCTTCTCTCAATGACCAGCAAGCTATAGTGCTGGACACCTTATGCCAAACAACTAGCAAGACAGGAACACAACCCCACCCATTAGCAGAGAGGCTGCCTAAAATCATAAAAAGTCCACAGACACCCCAAAACACACCACGAGACGTGGACATAACCACCAGAAAGACAAGATCCAGCCTCATCCAGCAGAACACAGGCACTAGTCCCCTCCACCAGGAAGCATACACAACCCACTGAACCAACCTTAGCCACAGGGGACAGATACCAAAAACAACGGGAACGATGAACCTGCAGCCTGCAAAAAGGAGACCCCAAACACAGTAAGATAAACAAAATGAGAAGATAGAAAAACACACAGTAGGTGAAGGAGCAAGATAAAAACCCACCAGACCTAACAAATGAAGAGGAAATAGGCAGTCTATCTGAAAATGAATTCAGAATAATATAGTAAAGATGATCCAAAATCTTGGAAATAGAATAGACAAAATGCAAGAAACATTTAACAAGGACCTAGAAGAATGAAAGATAAAACAAGCAACAATGAACAACACAATGAATGAAATTAAAAATACACTAGATGGGATCAATAGTAGAATAACTGAGGCAGAAGAACAGAGAAGTGATGTAGAAGATAAAATAGTGGAAATAACTGCTGCAGAGCAGAAGAAAGAAAAAAGAATGAAAAGAACTGAGGACAGTCTCAGAGGCCTCTGGGACAACATTAAACTCACCAACATTTGAATTATAGGGGTTCCAGAAGAAGAAGAGAAAAAGAAAGGAACTGAGAAAATATTTGAAGAGATTATAGTTGAAAACTTCCCTAATATGGGAAAGGAAATAGTTAATCAAGTCCAGAAGACATGCAGAGTCCCATGTAGAATAAATCCAAGGAGAAATACATCAAGACACATATTAATCAAACTGTCAAAAATTAAATACAAAGAAAATATATTAAAAGCAGCGAGGGAAAAACAACAAATAATACACAAGGGAATCCCCATAAGGTTAACAGCTGATCTTTCAGCAGAAACTCTGCAAGCCAAAAGGGACTGGCAGGACATATTTAAAGTGATGAACGAGAAAAAACTACAACCAAGATTACTCTACCCAGCAAAGATATCATTCAGATTTGATGGAGAAATTAAAACGTTTACAGACAAGCAAAAGCTGAGAGAGTTCAGCACCACCAAACCAGCTTTACAACAAATGCTAAAGGAACTTTTCTAGGCAAGAAACACAACAGAAGGAAAAGACCTACAATAACGAACCCAAAACAATTAAGAAAATGGTAGTAGGAACATACATATCGAAAATTACCTTAAATGTAAATGGACTAACTGCTCCCACCAAAAGACACAGATTGGCTGAATGGATACAAAAACAAGACCCATATATATGCTTTCTACAAGAGACCCACTTCAGACCTAGAGACACAAACAGACTGAAAGTAAGGGGATGGAAAAAGATATTCCATGCAGATGGAAACCAAAAGAAAGATGGAGTAGCAATTCTCATGTCAGACAAAAGAGACTTTAAAATAAAGACTATTAGAAGAGACAAAGGACACTACATAATGATAAAGGGATCAATCCAAGAAGAAGATACAACAATTGTAAATATTTATGCACCAAACATAGGAGCACCCCAATACATAAGGCAAATACTAACTGCCATAAAAGGGGAAATTGACAGTAATACATTCATAGTAGGGTACTTTAACACCCCACTTTCACCAATGGACATATCATCCAAAATGAAAATAAATAGGGAAACACAAGCTTTAAATGATACATTAAACAAGATGGACTTAATTGAGATTTATAGGACATTCCATCCAAAAACAACAGAATACACATTTTTCTCAAGTGCTCATGGAACATTCTCCAGGATAGATCATATCTTGGGTCACAAATCAAGCCTTGGTAAATTTAAGAAAATTGAAATTGTATCAAATATCTTTTCTGACCACAATGCTATGAGACTAGATATCAATTACAGGAAAAGAGCTGTAAAAAATACAAACACATGGAGGCTAAACAATACACTACTTAATAACAAAGTGATCACTGAAGAAATCAAAGAGGAAATTAAAAAATACCTAGAAACAAATGACAATGGAGACACGACGACCCAAAACCTATGGGATGCAGCAAAAGCAGTTCTAAGAGGGAAGTTTATAGCAATACAATCCCACCTTAAGAAACAGGAAGCATCTCGAATAAACAACCTAACCTTGCACCTAAAGCAATTAGAGAAAGAAGAACAAAAACATCCCAAAGTTAGCAGAAGGAAAGAAATAATAAAAATCAGATCAGAAATAAATGAAAAAGAAATGAAGGAAACGATAGCAAAGATCAATAAAACTAAAAGCTGGTTCTTTGAGAAGATAAACAAAATTGATAAACCATTAGCCAGACTCATCAAGAAAAAAAGGGAGAAGACTCAAATCAATAGAATTAGAAATGAAAAAGGAGAAGTAACAACTGACACTGCAGAAATACAAAAGATCATAAGAGATTACTACAAGCAACTCTATGCCAATAAAATGGACAACCTGGAAGAAATGGACAGATTCTTAGAAATGCACAACCTGCCAAGACTGAATCAGGAAGAAATAGAAAATATGAACAGACCAATCACAAGCACTGAAATTGAAACTGTGATAAAAAATCTTCCAACAAACAAAAGCCCAGGACCAGATGGCTTCACAGGTGAATTCTATCAAGCATTTAGAGAAGAGCTAACACCTATCCTTCTCAAACTCTTCCAAAATATAGCAGATGAAAGAAGACTCCCAAACTCATTCTACGAGGCCACCATCACCTTGATACCAAAACCAGACAAGGATGTCACAAAGAAAGAAAACTACAGGCCAATATCACTGATGAACATAGATGCAAAATTCCTCAACAAAATACTAGCAAACAGAATCCAACAGCACATTAAAAGGATCATACACCATGATCAAGTGGGGTTTATTCCAGGAATGCAAGGATTCTTCAATATACGCAAATCAATCAATGTGATACACCATATTAACAAGTTGAAGGAGAAAAACCATATGATCATCTCAATAGATGCAGAGAAAGCTTTCAACAAAATTCAACACCCATTTATGATAAAAACCCTGCAGAAAGTAGGCATAGAGGGAACTTTCCTCAACATAATAAAGGCCATATATGACAAACCCACAGCCAACATCGTGCTCAATGGGGAAAAACAGAAAGCATTTCCACTAAGATCTGGAAGAAGACAAGGGTGCCCACTCTCACCACTCTTATTCAACATAGTTTTGGAAGTTTTAGCCACAGCAATCAGAGAAGAAAAGGAAATAAAAGGAATCCAAATTGAAAAGAAGAAGTAAAGCTGTCACTGTTTGCAGATGACATGATACTATACATAGAGAATCCTAAAGATGCTACCAGAAAACTACTAGAGCTAATCAGTGAATTTGGTAAAGTTGCAGGATACAAAATTAATGCACAGAAATCTCTGGCATTCCTATATACTAATGATGAAAAATCTGAAAGTGAAATCAAGAAAACACTCCCATTTACCATTGCAACAAAAAGAATAAAATATCTAGGAATAAACCTACCTAAGGAGATAAAAGACCTGTATGCAGAAAATTATAAGACACTGATGAAAGAAATTAAAGATGATACAAATAGATGGAGAGATGTACCATGTTCTTGGATTGGAAGAATCAACATTGTGAAAATGACTCTACTACCCAAAGCAATCTACAGATTCAATGCAATCCCTATCAAACTACCACTGGCATTTTTCACAGAACTAGAGCAAAAAGTTTCACAATTTGTACGGAAACACAAAAGACCCCGAATAGCCAAAGGAATCTTGAGAACGAAAAATGGAGCTGGAGGAATCAGGCTCCCTGACTTCAGACTATACGACAAAGCTACAGTAATCAAGACAGTATGGTACTGGCACAGAAACAGGAAGATAGATCAATGGAACATGACAGAAAGCCCAGAGATAAACCCAGGCACATACGGTCACTTTATCTTTGATAAAGGAGGCAGGAATGTACAGTGGAGAAAGGACAGCCTCTCCAATAAGTGGTGCTGGGAAAACTGAACAGGGACATGTAAAAGTATGAGATTAGATCACTCCCTAACACCATACACAAAAATAAGCTCAAAATGGATTAAAGACCTAAATGTAAGGCCAGACACTATCAAACTCTTAGAGGAAAACATAGGCAGAACACTCTCTGACATAAATCACAGCAAGATCCTTTTTGACCCACCTCCTAGAGAAATGGAAAAAAAAAACAAAAAACAAATGGGACCTAATGAAACTTAAAAGCTTTTGCACAGCAAAGGAAACCATAAACAAGACCAAAAGACAACCCTCAGAATGGGAGAAAATATTTGCAAATGAAGCAACTGACAAAGGATTAATCTCCAAAATTTATAAGCAGCTCATGCAGCTCAATAACAAAAAAACAAACAACCCAATCCAAAAATGGGCAGAAGACCTAAATAGACATTTCTCCACAGAAGATATACAGACTGCCAACAAACACATGAAAGAATGCTCAACATCATTAATCATTAGAGATATGCAAATCAAAACTACAATGGGATATCATCTCACACCAGTCAGAATGGCCATCATGAAAAAATCTAGAAACAATAAATGCTGGAGAGGGTGTGGAGAAAAGGGAACCATCTTGCACTGTTGGTGGGAATGTGAATTGGTACAGCCTCTATGGAGAACAGTATGGAGATTCCTTAAAAAACTACAAATAGAACTACCATATGACCCAGCAATCCCTCTCCTGTGCATATACCCTAAGAAAACCATAATTCAAAAAGAGCCATGTACCAAATTGTTCATTGCAGCTCTATTTACAATAGCCCAGAGATGGAAACAACCTAAGTGTCCATCAAGAGATGAATGGATAAAGAAGATGTGGCACATATATACAATGGAATATTACTCAGCCATAAAAAGAAATGAAATTGAGCTATTTGTAATGAGGTGGATAGACCTAGAGTCTGTCATTCAGAGTGAAGTAAGTCAGAAAGAGAAAGACAAATACTGTATGCTAACACATATAGATGGAATTTAAGGGAAAAAACTATCATGAAGAACCTAGGGGTAAAACATGAATAAAGACACAGACCTACTCGAGAATGGACTTGAGGATATGAGGAGGGGGAAGGGTAAGCTGTGACAAAGCGAGAGAGAGGCATGGACATATATACAGTACCAAACATAAGGTAGATAGCTAGTGGGAAGCAGCCGCATAAGAGAGGGAGATCAGATCGGTGCTTTGTGACCGCCTGGATGGGTGGGATAGGGAGGGTAGGAGGGAAGGAGACGCAAGAGGGAAGGGATATGGGAACAGATATATATGTATAACTGATTCACTTTGTTATAAACAGAAACTAATACACCATTGTGAAGCAATTATACTCCAATAAAATTGTAAAAAATACAAACAAAAAACAAAAAACCAAAAAAACCCCAGGCAAGTTATACCAGAATATTGAGAGCAATTAATACAATCACCAGCTATAATATATTGTGGCAGAAAATTCAAAAATGCCAGAGTGCCTGAGGTTTTAGATTTTAAGCATGCATGAGAGAATGTAATATTTGATGATCTTGAGCTTAGCAGAGACTTAATGCTTTGGGCCTGCGTGCATCTGACAAATTTCCTTCCAATCAAAGGATAGCTTCAAATAACAGTGAATCTTTCCATATGATAATTATTTAAAAAACAATTTCGCTATAACAACGAATAAAAGGAGAGAGAGAGATTGTACAGGAGCAGGAACACATGGTTACTTGACATTCATATTCCCGAGCAAACTTGTAAATAGTAGCGTCCTCGCCGGAATTAAATCAGTTGCACTGTGAGTAACTCTACAATTCAAAGGGGCCACAGTTCTTCACTCTGTGTTGAAGGAACTGAACGGCATTAACCTTTTCACTTGCGCTAACAAAGACAAGTGAAGACAAGATGTGCTATGACTCCTGCGCATCTATGTTTTGTTTTTTGCCCAGGGCGCTCTACAATTATCCCACACTTCAGAACTAATTTCTCTACACGTTTACCTACACTGTTTCTGCACGACTCCTGTAACACCACAATCTCATTAACTCTTTCCTTTTTGTTTCTTCCAAAAGGAGGATTTTAAGGACAGATGAAATAATTATTCAGTGATATAATATTGAGTAAATCGTTGTAGCTTTTGCAAATAGGTTAGCCTTCATCCAAAGTAAACGTTTGTTTTTTTGTTTTTGTGTTTGTTTTTTTACTCCTTCAGTCTTATAAATAAGATAACACTCTACAGCTTAAATCCCCAGCTCTGACTACTGTTCTCCCAGTTCTGAATTAAAATTCAGATTTCTTTTTAAGTGGAGACAAGAGGGAAAGGGAAAACCAAATTGAAATTTAGAACTTAAGTTTTTTCAACAATAGGAATCTCAGTACTTAAATGTTTATTTCTTCCCTTTTTATTTTTTTTTTGTTTTTATTTCTTGATGTAGACCATTTTTAAAGTCTTTACTGAATTTGTTAAAATATTGCTTCTGTTTTATGCATTGCTTTTTTGGCCGTGAGACATGTGGGATCTTAGTTCCCTGAGCAGGGATCGAACCTGCACACCCTGCATTGGAAGGAGAAGTCTTAACCACTGGGCCACCAAGGAAGTCCTTTCACTTTCTTTTTAAATTAAAAATATGTATATGTAATGTACAAAAATACATATATCTATGTATACATAAAACATATTTTTCTTTTGTTTTATAAGCATAAAGTTGGCAAACAACAATTTAGCACCAAGGATAAGCTTTTTTTAGATACAGAAATACGTGCTTGTCTTTTTGCAACTCACAAATAATTTGGTCATTGCAGAGGGATGGAAAGTTGCATTTTAAGGCAAACTATAGTATGGAATTCTCTTGAGTACAATGAGAAAACCCATAAAACTTAACTGCAGAATGTTCACTATGTAAGTACAGATGGGAAAATCTTGTTTGGCTATAGTTGTAATTTTTCTTAACCAAGAGTATGTTTGATAGCAACCAACAATATACTTCTATTTAAAAAATAACACAGCCCAGATAAGAATTAACATTAAAAAATGTCCAAATTTCAGCAGGAAGAGTTGAACAGTCACGTTCAGTTGTTTGACTCTAGCGCACTCAGGGAAAGGCAGCTGATACAATGAGGAGTCTGATAATGCCTTCATGGTAGGTTTGTAATAATGGGCTCTGCTTCTCTGGAAGAAGAGAGGATATAGTAGAGGACATGTGAGCTGTGTTAAATATTTGAAGAATTGTCATGTAGAAGAGGGAGCAAACAGAGTGGGGACCAATGACTTATATGTGAGCTTAAAAATGAAAGAATTGATTAAGAACAGATAGGACAGACATAGAATGTAGTATCACACAATAGAGACTTAAAACAAGACTTGGATGTCCACCTGTCAGAGGTGTTGTTGAAATGATCTTGGCATGGAGGTTGTAATAGATGGCCTCAAGGATTACTTCCATCTCTAAATCTCATGAGGTCCCTTTCTGCTGCGTATCATTCTCTTCATGAGAATTCTACCAAAGAATGTGCAGAGTGTTTTCCAAGCCATGCTTTGAAGAACACTAGTTCTGGTGGATGTTAATAGGTGCTTTGCGAAAAAAAAACGACTCTGTGGTCAAATTAGTTTGGAGAACACTGTTTACCGTACCCTCTTCTTGGAGAATAAAAATGCACATTTGCATAGTAAAAGTTCTGAGCAGCCTTGCATTAAAAATCTTTTTTAACTTGGAATAACCCAACACTCTCTGAATTTAATTGAATATAAGCACTTTTACAGTACACCTATTTGCAACCTGAAGGAACAGTGTTCCCTGGAATATTAGTTTTGGAAACAGCAATTAATGTACAATAAAAGCAGCTCCTTAAACCGAGGCAAAATGCCTTTTGAATACATTTACAGATATTTAATATACAAAAGAGAAAACTGACATGTAGAGGAAACATTCTTTTCCCAGAAAGTTAAAAAGTTATTACAAAGGTCCCAAAACACCTGCATTTTAAATATAACCAATGATGTATTTCAAATATTTTGCATATATTAAAACATTGTCCTTATTTCTCATAATTAAATATCCAATTAATGAACCAAATTTTGGAGAGTTTCTAACTGAGGCTAGAAATTGCCCCATTTTTCTCTCTGTTGATTTTTATCTCTATAAATCAATTTTCTTAATTTTGTAAGAAATACTCTTCTTTATAGCTGTATCATTACTTTCACTTCTCTATTGTAAACTCATCTTTATGAAAGCATAAAGATCAAATGCATACACTTGTCAAATAATGACACAAGCACTGTTGTAAAGATGAAAATGGTGACACTATTGACACTGAACTGTTGTCTGGGAGACAGTGCCCCCATGCGATAGCTCAAAATTTCCATTCATTAAAAATGTTAAACACCAAAATTTGGTATATAAAATGTTGTTTAGAGCTTCCTATACACAATGAGTAAATCATAAATATATTAAATTTCATTATTATACCATTAGAATCATATTTCAATAATTATATTAATTATAAACATTTAAATTCAAAGTTGATCATATCAGTCTCAGATAATGTATATTAAAGAATTTGTTACTTCACTTATAATTTTCATTCTTTTGGATCTCTGGTCTGTCCTCTGGATCCATTCCCAGAGCTTACAAATGTGCTTAAGTCATTTCATCTTATAAACAAACAAACAAATAAACAAAAAGTCTTTCAGTACTTGTACTCTCATGATTCCATAATTCTATATTCTTTTTTATCATACTTGAACTCCAAAGGGAATTTTTAAAACTTATTATCCTTTGAAAAATAAAATTAATTCCTCTATTATGCCTCATAACGTTTCCTCTGTGCTATAATTGGAGCGTTGTGTTGAATCTTAATTATTTTTATCTGCTTGCCTGCTTAATTATGAGAATGTAACTTCACTGAGATAAGCATCATGTTTTATTTGTCTCTCATATCTTCTACGACATCATAATATTTTTTGATTCAATGAATGTATGATTGAAGAAAGCTATGTTCTCCATTGAATCCCCAGTGCCTAGCTCGGTCCCTGATACATTACTGGGCATTATTGTTTTTTTTGATAAACTTTCTCAAGGTCAGGATTCATCTATAGTTCATTTTTATATACCATTCTATCATCCAGTATATTCTATTACATACTTCATATATATTCAGTAACATTTGTTGAATGAAAGAATGAAAAATTAATATTGTAATTTATATCTGGTGCTTCCACTCTTCATTAACTGTTCATGTTGGAACCCTGGAAACTTGGGTCTTTTCACACCCTATTCCTTTTCTAAAAGTCACAATAATCTCTTAGTTCTCAAAACCATTGATATGCAGCATATAACAATACTTATTAAACCATTCTTCTTGCAGCTGTTCATGGCGTCCATGAAAACATACCCTTCTGATTCTTCTAACCTTCTGATCACATCATCTTCTTTATTGTAGCTAACATTCCTTATTCTTTTGGGTTTATTTATTTGGCTTGCTTTCTACATATCTTTGGAAATTTTATTAAATTCTAGATTTAAATTATAATCCTCTTGTCACCATGCTTTCATATTCTATTCTCACTGTGTCTGCTATATATCTATCTGTGGTACAGTGTAGGTCTTAACTCAAAATACCCAAAATCAAAATGTCTTATATGTCTCCAATATATTCTTCTATTAAATTTCCTTGATTAATATAATTGGTAGAAGATGCAAGAGGGAAGGGATATGGGAACAGATGTATATGTATAACTGATTCACTTTGTTATAAAGCAGAAACTAATAAAAAATATATATATAATTGGTAGAGATCTTCTTCAAATTACTAAGGCTTTTTGGCTTTTGCCATTATTCATTAATTCAACTGATATTTCTTGAATGCCTACTATGTTCCAAGCACTGTTCTAGGTCCTAGAAATGTAACAGTGAACAAAATTACCTTGTCCTCATGGAGCTTATATGCTACTGGGGGAGACATACAATGGACATATAAACAAGTAAATTTAATAAATGAGGTGATGAGGACTGCTATGGAGAAAATTAAGCAAGAAACGTGGATATCTGGGGAAAGTTGTCTAGGCAGAGGGAAGGGCAAGTAAAAAGTCCTTTAAAAAAAAGCATATTTGACATGTTCAGGAATAGCAATGAGAGGCCGAGTGGGGAGAAAAAAAGTAAAAGATGAGATTTGAGAAGTAGAAGGGAACAAAGGTATGTAGGTCTTTGTAGGTCATTGTGAGTATTTTGGATTTTATTCTGAGATGGGAAACCATCAGAGGGTGTTTATTTTAAACTGAAAGCAGTGAATTTTTAATGGCATTATTTCCAGCACCATGAGGCATGTTTTTGGCCCCAAGCCTTTACATCACTATTCTACACATTCATAGGGCCATTAGAAGGTTTTGAGCAGAATTGTGAGGTGATGGTTTCCATTGCTGGGTTGAGAGTAGACAGTAGGAAGATAAAAATAGAAGTGGCTTAGGAGTTATTGTGGTAATTGAGGAGAGACATGATAATGCTTTGGATGAGGGAGGTGGTGGTGGAGATGGTAAGAAGTGACTGTCTTTTGAACTTCAATTGAACATAGAGCCAATAGGATTTTTCTATCAAATCTGACAGGCAGAGGGAAAGAAAGAGTAAAGCTGAGTAATTTCAGTCCTCATCAACTGAAGAATATAGTTAACATTTACTGAACTGGAGGCAACTGCAGGCAGAGCAGGTTTGGTGGCAGCCATGTGCAGTGTGAGATGCCTGCTAAGTATCTAATGGACATTCTGGGTAGGCAGCTGGATATTGGAGACCATGGTTCAGTTCAGCCCAAGGCTATGTAGCTGGGAGATGATTTTAAGAGCCTGAGACTAATTTATATCCCCTGTCTCTTCTATTGCCTCTATTCTACTTCTATACAGTCTCCTTAATCTGCTTTCGTTTGTTTCTTCCTCATTTTAACTGTCATTACCCCAGTCTAAGATCTTGTGATTTCTTCTGAACTATTACTAAAACTTGAACTGGTCTTTCTCCTCTGGTATCTTCCCATCTCCAATCTATCTTACCTATCTTGTATTCTATTGTTAGATTAACCTTCCTAAAGCACAGCTATTACGTCTCTCTTTTGTACACAGTCTTCACTGGTTTCTTAAATAACATCCAACCATCTTAATGTAACCTATAACAAGCTATATCCTACTTTCTTTCATATACTATATACTTTATCCAAGCTAACTTATTCATTATTTTGTGATATGATCCAAAACATGTGTCCTCAAGTAACATTCTATATCTACAAATGCTACAGGTACAGTATGCTTTCCCTCAAACACCATCTAGATGAATCTTTTCCTCATCTAACCCCAAAAGATGTGTCTCCATCATCTAACCTCCCATAATATATTACATGGTAATATACATTTTCTGTTTTGTGTTATTGTGTGCTTGCACAGCTGTGTGTATTTTATCTATTCTAATACATACAGTATGCACTCTCCTTTATCAATTTATACTTTGCATATATTATATTCCTTGGCAGAGGTCCTTATTTGTCAAAGGAAGCTTCAACATCTGTAGTATTATATCTTGTATATAATGGACATTCCATAAATAATTGTAAATAAAAGGATCTCTCCTTTGAGTTGCTTTGATCGTGAAAGACTTCCTAAACAAAAAGGAGTTTGAAGCAGGGCTTTTACTAAAAGGAGGGATGTAAAATAATGGAAAAAGCTGATCCAGGAATTCTAAGTGGAAGGAGCTGTGTGTTCAGATGCGTATTTCTATGAATGCATACATTATCTGTGGATAGTGTTAGCAAGGTTTGCTTAAACGGTATATAGACACAAATCAGAGTCTGAGAAATGTGGTTAGTGGCAGAGGTTGCATTGCTGAAGGCTCAAAAGGCCAGGTCAAAATAGCTGGATTTCATAAGGCTAATATGGATCCCTTAGAGGTGCTGGAGCACCTTATGGCCTGAAGAAACTAGGAATGAAGGAAGATTATTTTTTAATTTGAGCATATTTTAATATCATATTTATGATGATTATCATGTATGACCTAAAAGGGTAATTTTATTGCCTTATTTATTTATTTATTTATTTATTTGCGGTACGCGGGCCTCCCACTGTTGTGGCCTCTCCCGTTGCGGAGCACAGGCTCCGGACGCGCAGGTTCAATGGCCATGGCTCACGGGCCCAGCCGCTCTGTGGCATGTGGGATCTTCCCGGACCGGGGCACGAACCCATGTCCCCTGCATCGGCAGGTGGACTCTCAACCACTGTGCCACCAGGGAAGCCCTTTATTGCCTTATTTTATACCTAAATTACTATCAGGCACTATATTACTACCAAACATAGGTAAATATATATATCTAATATATATAATGAATACATATATATGAATTTTTTTTTTTTTCTTTTTGCGGTATGCGGGCCTCTCACTGTTGTGGCCTCTCCCATTGCGGAGCACAGGCTCCGGACGCGCAGGCCCAGCGGCCATGGCTCACGGGCCCAGCCGCTCCGCGGCATATGGGATCCTCCCAGACCGGGGCACGAACCCGTGTCCCCTGCATCAGCAGGCGGACTCTCAACCACTGCGCCACCAGGGAGGCCCTGAATTTTTATATATGACATAAAGACCCAAATATTTTAGTTTTCTGGATTAGTTTTCCCACTACTGAAATATAGTCATCAGCCAGAAGGAAAAAACAAACAAACTTGTATGCAGAAGAGAACATCTTGATAATGCAAAAAGTGATGAAAAACTCTATGGAAACCAAATCCTTGTGGGATATACACCCCAAATAAGGACATTTTAGGAAAATGGATTTTCTTGTGCAGGATCTCTTTTCCCAGAAGCACCCAGATGAGGAACAGCATGCTTCTGAAAGACTCAATATACGTATTTTAAGGATACTGGGTAACTATGAGGGCAGCAAGCACTTGTCACTCAACTTCTTTCAACTTTTGAATCGAATCTAAAAGACTCTGAACATGTCTTAATACTTGTCATCTCCCACCCTCACAGGGTTGTAGGCAGGATTAATGAGATAATGTTTCAAAAGAGATTGAACTCCTTGGCAGAAAGAGGCTAAATATAGAAGAGAGGTGTTGTTATGATAAATTGTGTAAGACTGAGCATGGAAAAGATTTTGCGATTTAACCCATTTTGAAGAAAAATGACTCAGTAAGGCTTGACTTCTTTTTGGCGAAGTTATGTATTGGTGTGAATACTTAAAAAAAAATCTTGCATTCAATTTCTCTATATTCTGAAACAGAATTTAGTCATCCAATAAAGTTATTTGAAATCGAGTCCATATAGTGTAATGTGTTAGCAGAGGTTTGCATACTACTACCTACAGGCCAGATCTGGCCAGCTCTGAAAAATTTGGTCTGTTTTTATAAATAAAGTTTTATTTAAACACAGACAAACCCATTTGTTTATCTGTTATCTCTGGCTGCTTTTGCAGTGCACTATGAATAGTTGTTTCAGAGACAATATGGCCCACAAAAATTAAAATATTTCCCATCTGGTCCTTTACAGAAAAAGAATGCAGACCCCTGGTTTATAATAGGGGGTTTTCATATGACAGACATGTGTTAAGCATTCATGTGTTCTCTCAGCAACAATACAACTTTCTGCAAGTTCCTTAGCATTTGTAAGATGTCGCTTTAAATTTATTCATCTGTAATAGCACCTGCTTGATAAAATTTTGGTAAGGATTAAATTACAGGAATCTTGTAAAAACACTTAGCACAGTGCCTGTCACATAAGAAGACTGAGATAAAATAGTTATTATTGTCATTGTCCTATAACACAAATTTAATAAGCAGCTTGAGCTTTGACATTCCTAGGCATGTACTTGAAATACTTTTTCCCAGGCATTTAGGTAACTGTTTCCCGGAGCTCATTATTTAGTGGTCCCAGTGTTCTTATAGGACTCCAGTGTTCATATGGGAATCTTGAGAGTTTCCTCTCCCAATCGGGCAATGATGGTGGCAGACCAGGTTTTGCATGACCTATTAGTGATAATGACCCTCTTGTGCATGTGAGGACAAAGGAGATTTAAACAGACGAAGTGTACATTTGGCAAAAATATAGTAATGGATTTAAGTTTAGTGGTATTTTCCAGAGATTTTATAGGCAAACTAGATATCATGACATCAAGAACTCCCTTCTTGACTTCCGGGTAAGATGGCGGAAGAGTAAGACGCGGAGATCACCGTCTTCCCCACGGATACACCAGAAATACAGCTACACGTCGAACAACCCCTACAGAACACCTACTGAACACTGGCAGAAGACCCCAGACCTCCCAAAAGGCAAGAAACTCCCCACATACCTGGGTAGGGCAAAGCGGAGAGATTCCCGCACAGAGGATCGGTGCCGAGCGGCACTCACCAGCCCGAGAGGCTTGTCTGCTCGCCCCGGCGGCGCTGGAAGCTGAGGCTCGGGCTTCGGTCAGAGCGCAGGGAGAGGACTGGGGCTGGCGGCGAGAACTCAGCCTGAAGGGGGCTAATGTGCCACAGCTAGCCGGGAGGGAGTCCGGGAAAACTCTGGAGCTGCCGAAGAGGCAAGAGACTTTTTCTTCCCTCTTGGTTTCCTGGTGCGCGAGGAGAGGGGATTAAGAGCGCTGCTTAAAGGGGCTCCACAGACGGGCGCGAGTCACGACTGAAAGCACGGAGCCCAGTGACGGGCGTGGGACGCTGGGGCTGCTGCTGCCGCTGCCACAAGGTCTGTGTGCAAGCGCAGGTCACTGTCCACACCGCCCTTCCGGGAGCCTGTGCAGCCCGCCACAGCCGGGGTCCCGGGATCCAGGGGCGGCTTCCCTGGGAGAACGCACGGCGCGCCTCGGGCTGGTGCAACATCACGCCGACCTCTGCCGCTGCAGGCTCGCCCCGCACTCCGTGCTCCTCCCTCCCACCCGGCCTGAGTGAGCCAGAGTCCCCGAAGAAGCTGCTCCTTTAACCCTGTCTTGTCTGAGCGAAGAACAGACGCCCTCCGGCGACCTACACGCAGAGGCGGGGCCAAATCCAAAGCTGAGACCCAGGAGCTGTGAGAACAAAGAAGAGAAAGGGAAACCTCTCCCAGCAGCCTCAGAAGCAGCGGATTAAAGCTCCACAATCAACTTGATGTACCCTGCATCTGTGGAATACATGAATGCACAACAAATCATCCCAAATTGAGGAGCCAGGAGTCAGTGCTGTGCCTCTGAGGTGGGAGAGCCAACTTCAGGACACTGGTCCACAAGAGACCTCCCAGCTCCACATAATATCAAACGGCGAAAATCTTCCAGAGATCTCCATCTCAACACCAGCACCCAGCTTCACTCAACGACCAGCAAGCTACAGTGCTGGACACCCTATGCCAAACAACTAGCAAGACAGGAACACAACGCCACCCATTAGCAGAGAGGCGGCCTAAAATCATAAAAAGTCCGCAGACACCCCAAAACACACCACCAGACGTGGACCTGCCCACCAGAAAGACAAGATCCAGCCTCACCCACCAGAACACAGGCACTAGTCCCCTCCACCAGGAAGCCTACACAACCCACTAAACAAATCTTAGCCACTGGGGACAGACACCAAAAACAACGGGAACTATGAACCTGCAGCCTGCAAAAAGGAGAACCCAAACACAGTAACATAAGCAAAATGAGAAGGCAGAAAAACACACAGCAGGAGAAGGAGCAAGATAAAAACCCACCAGACCTAACAAATGAAGAGGTACTAGGCAGTCTACCTGAAAAAGAATTCAGAATAATGATGGTAAAGATGATCCAAGATTCTATTTCCCAGATCCAAAATCTTGGAAATAGAATAGACAAAATGCAAGAAACAGTTAACAAGGACCTAGAAGAACTAAAGATGAATCAAGCATCGATTAAAAACACAATATATGAAATAAAAAATACTCTAGATGGGATCAATAGCAGAATAACTGAGGCAGAAGAACGGATAAGTGAGGTGGAAGATAATATAGTGGAAATAACTGCTGCAGAGCAAAATAAAGAAAAAAGAATGAAAAGAACAGAGGACAGTCTCAGAGACCTCTGGGACAACATTAAACGCACCAACATTCGAATTATAGTGGTTCCAGAAGAAGAAGAGAAAAAGAAAGGGACTGAGAAAATATTTGAAGAGATTATAGTTGAAAACTTCCCTAATATGGGAAAGGAAACAGTTAATAAAGTCCAGGAGGCACAGAGAGTCCCATACAGAGTAAATCCAAGGAGAAATACTCCAAGACACATATTAATCAAACTGTCAAAAATTAAACACAAAGAAATCATATTAAAAGCAGCAAGGCAAAAACAACAAATAACACACAAGGGAATCCCCATCAGGATAACAGCTGATCTCTCAGCAGAAACTCTACAAGCCAGAAGGGAGTGGCAGGACATAATTAAAGTGATGAAGGAGAAAAACCTGCAATCAAGATTACTCTACCCAGCAAGGATCTCATTCAGATTTGATGGAGAAATTAAAACGTTTACAGACAAGCAAAAGCTGAGAGAGTTCAGCACCACCAAACCAGCTTTACAACAAATGCTAAAGGAACTTTTCTAGGCAAGAAACACAACAGAAGGAAAAGACCTACAATAACGAACCCAAAACAATTAAGAAAATGGGAATAGGAACATACATATCGATAATTACCTTAAATGTAAATGGACTAACTGCTCCCACCAAAAGACACAGATTGGCTGAATGGATACAAAAACAAGACCCATATATATGCTGTCTACAAGAGACCCACTTCAGACCTACAGACACATACAGACTGAAAGTAAGGGGATGGAAAAATATATTCCATGCAAATGGAAACCAAAAGAAAGCTGGAGCAGCAATTCTCGTATCAGACAAAAGAGACTTTAAAATAAAGACTACTAGAAGAGACAAAGAAGGACACTACATAATGATCAAGGGATCGATCCAAGAAGAAGATATAACAATTGTAAATATTTATGCACCCAACATAGGAGCAACTCAATACATAAGGCAAATACTAACAGCCATAAAAGGAGAAATCGACAGTAACACAATCATAGTAGGGGACTTTAACACCCCACTTTCACCAATGGACAGATCATCCAAAATGAAAATAAATAAGGAAACACAAGCTTTAAATGATACATTAAACAAGATGGACTTAATTGAGATTTATAGGACATTCCATCCAAAAACAACAGAATACACATTTTTCTCAAGTGCTCATGGAACATTCTCCAGGATAGATCATATCTTGGGTCACAAATCAAGCCTTGGTAAATTTAAGAAAATTGAAATTGTATCAAATATCTTTTCCGACCACAATGCTATGAGACTAGATATCAATTACAGGAAAAGAGCTGTAAAAAATACAAACACATGGAGGCTAAACAATACACTACTTAATAACAAAGTGATCACTGAAGAAATCAAAGGGGAAATTAAAAAATACCTAGAAACAAATGACAATGGAGACACGACGACCCAAAACCTATGGGATGCAGCAAAAGCAGTTCTAAGAGGGAAGTTTATAGCAATACAATCCCACCTTAAGAAACAGGAAGCATCTCGAATAAACAACCTAACCTTGCACCTAAAGCAATTAGAGAAAGAAGAACAAAAACATCCCAAAGTTAGCAGAAGGAAAGAAATAATAAAAATCAGATCAGAAATAAATGAAAAAGAAATGAAGGAAACGATAGCAAAGATCAATAAAACTAAAAGCTGGTTCTTTGAGAAGATAAACAAAATTGATAAACCATTAGCCAGACTCATCAAGAAAAAAAGGGAGAAGACTCAAATCAATAGAATTAGAAATGAAAAAGGAGAAGTAACAACTGACACTGCAGAAATACAAAAGATCATAAGAGATTACTACAAGCAACTCTATGCCAATAAAATGGACAACCTGGAAGAAATGGACAGATTCTTAGAAATGCACAACCTGCCAAGACTGAATCAGGAAGAAATAGAAAATATGAACAGACCAATCACAAGCACTGAAATTGAAACTGTGATAAAAAATCTTCCAACAAACAAAAGCCCAGGACCAGATGGCTTCACAGGTGAATTCTATCAAGCATTTAGAGAAGAGCTAACACCTATCCTTCTCAAACTCTTCCAAAATATAGCAGATGAAAGAAGACTCCCAAACTCATTCTACGAGGCCACCATCACCTTGATACCAAAACCAGACAAGGATGTCACAAAGAAAGAAAACTACAGGCCAATATCACTGATGAACATAGATGCAAAATTCCTCAACAAAATACTAGCAAACAGAATCCAACAGCACATTAAAAGGATCATACACCATGATCAAGTGGGGTTTATTCCAGGAATGCAAGGATTCTTCAATATACGCAAATCAATCAATGTGATACACCATATTAACAAGTTGAAGGAGAAAAACCATATGATCATCTCAATAGATGCAGAGAAAGCTTTCAACAAAATTCAACACCCATTTATGATAAAAACCCTGCAGAAAGTAGGCATAGAGGGAACTTTCCTCAACATAATAAAGGCCATATATGACAAACCCACAGCCAACATCGTGCTCAATGGGGAAAAACAGAAAGCATTTCCACTAAGATCTGGAAGAAGACAAGGGTGCCTGCCCACTCTCACCACTCTTATTCAACATAGTTTTGGAAGTTTTAGCCACAGCAATCAGAGAAGAAAAGGAAATAAAAGGAATCCAAATTGAAAAGAAGAAGTAAAGCTGTCACTGTTTGCAGATGACATGATACTATACATAGAGAATCCTAAAGATGCTACCAGAAAACTACTAGAGCTAATCAGTGAATTTGGTAAAGTTGCAGGATACAAAATTAATGCACAGAAATCTCTGGCATTCCTATATACTAATGATGAAAAATCTGAAAGTGAAATCAAGAAAACACTCCCATTTACCATTGCAACAAAAAGAATAAAATATCTAGGAATAAACCTACCTAAGGAGATAAAAGACCTGTATGCAGAAAATTATAAGACACTGATGAAAGAAATTAAAGATGATACAAATAGATGGAGAGATGTACCATGTTCTTGGATTGGAAGAATCAACATTGTGAAAATGACTCTACTACCCAAAGCAATCTACAGATTCAATGCAATCCCTATCAAACTACCACTGGCATTTTTCACAGAACTAGAGCAAAAAGTTTCACAATTTGTACGGAAACACAAAAGACCCCGAATAGCCAAAGGAATCTTGAGAACGAAAAATGGAGCTGGAGGAATCAGGCTCCCTGACTTCAGACTATACGACAAAGCTACAGTAATCAAGACAGTATGGTACTGGCACAGAAACAGGAAGATAGATCAATGGAACATGACAGAAAGCCCAGAGATAAACCCAGGCACATACGGTCACTTTATCTTTGATAAAGGAGGCAGGAATGTACAGTGGAGAAAGGACAGTCTCTTCAATAAGTGTTGCTGGGAAAACTGGATAGGGACATGTAAAAGTATGAGATTAGATCACTCCCTAACACCATATACAAAAATAAGCTCAAAATGGATTAAAGACCTAAATGTAAGGCCAGACACTATCAAACTCTTAGAGGAAAACATAGGCAGAACACTCTCTGACATAAATCACAGCAAGATCCTTTTTGACCCACCTCCTAGAGAAATGGAAATAAAGACAAAAATAAACACATGGGACCTAATGAAACTTAAAAGCTTTTGCACAGCAAAGGAAACCATAAACAAGACCAAAAGACAACCCTCAGAATGGGAGAAAATATTTGTAAATGAAGCAACTGACAAAGGATTAATCTCCAAAATTTATAAGCAGCTCATGCAACTCAATAACAAAAAAACAAGCAACCCAATCCAAAAATGGGCAGAAGACCTAAATAGACATTTCTCCACAGAAGATATACAGACTGCCAACAAACACATGAAAGGATGCTCAACATCTTTGCTCATTAGAGAAATGCAAATCAAAACTACAATGAGATATCATCTCACACCAGTCAGAATGGCCATCATCAAAAAATCTAGAAACAATAAATGCTGGAGAGGGTGTGGAAAAAAAGGAACACTCTTGCACTGCTGGTGGGAATGTGAATTGGTACAGCCACTATGGAGAACGGTATGGAGATTCCTTAAAAAACTACAAATAGAGCTACCATATGACCCAGCAATCCCACTACTCGGCATATACCCTGAGAAAACCATAATTCAAAAATAGACATGGGCTTCCCTGGTGGCGCAGTGGTTCGGAGTCTGCCTGCCAATGCAGGGGACACGGGTTCGAGCCCTGGTCTGGGAAGATCCCACATGCCGCGGAGCAACTAAGCCCGTGTGCCACAACTACTGAGCCTGTGCGTCTGGAGCCTGTGCTCCGCAACAGGAGAGGCCGTGACAGTGAGAGGCCCGCACACCGCGATGAAGAGTGGCCCCCGCTCGCCGCAACTGGAGAAAGCCCTCGCACAGAAACGAAGACTCAACACAGCCAAAAATAAAAAAAAAAAAAAAAAAATAAAAAAAAAAAAAAAAAAATAGACATGTACCAAAATGTTCATAGCAGCCCTATTTACAATAGCCCGGGGATGGAAACAACCTAAGTGTCCATCATCAGATGAATGGGTAAAGAAGATGTGGCACATATATACAATGGAATATTACTCAGCCATAAAAAGAAATGAAATTGAGCTATTTGTAATGAAGTGGATGGACCTAGAGTCTGTCATACAGAGTGAAGTAAGTCAGAAAGAGAAAGATAAATACTGTATGCTGACACATATATATGGAATTTAAGAAAAAAATGTCATGAAGAATATAGGGGTAAGACAGGAAGAAAGACACAGACCTACTAGAGAATGGACTTGAGGATATGGGGAGGGGGAATGGTAAGCTGTGACAAGTGAAAGAGCGGCATGGACATATATACAGTACCAAACATAAGGTAGATAGCTAGTGGGAAGCAGCCGCATAGCACAGGGAGCTCAGCTCGGTGCTTTGTGACCGCCTGGAGGGTTGGGATCGGGAGGGTGGGAGGGAGACGCAAAAGGGAGGGGATATGGGAACATATGTATACGTATAACTGATTAAATTTGTTATAAAGCAAAAAATAAAAATAAAAAAAAATAAAAAAAAGAACTCCCTTCTTCCGATGACAATGTCAAATAAGGGCTAAGATTTTGATAAAATCAGTTAATATGAAAAGGTAAGTCAATTTTGAGACACAAGTATATATAGATTACTGTGGTCCTTACGGAATGTGTAGAGACTGAAGACTTGATGGATGAATACTGAGGCAGTGAGCATGGCACGTGCAGTAAACTACAAAGATGCCAAGAATACAGACTTTGGGTCTGCCTACCGGATTTCTGCCAGCAAAGAAGCAGAGTTGAAGGTGTTTCTGGAGCTTTTGTTAGGCATTAGGAAATGGGATTAGTTTCAAAACAACTGCCCTACTCAAAGAAACGTGACACACATGCAGTGAGTATCCCTCAAGCATTATGATTTAAAGGAATAATGAAGTGAGTTGCTGTAGGGCTTTGGATTCTTAGAACTTTTGTTTTGTTTATGAAATAACTAATAGCTGTTGCTTAAAAAATAAATAAGTTGTCCTCTTTAACATATTGAATCCATACTATTTAAAGGTACGGAAGATGGCATCAGTATGCTGGATTGTTTTATACAGAGGTTCATCTATATTCAAATGTAGAGTTTATAGTCAATAGAAGCTCTTCCTGTTACAATTCATTTCCTACTACATGAGGGAATGGACAACTTTTATTTTTTTCATATCTATATTTTTAGTACCTTAACACACAGGATACACTCAATACATGTCTGTGGAATAAACAAATGAAAGAATATGTGAAGTCGTGGGATATCTTTGAGAATAACCAGGCCTTAAAGATGATGTGTTGGGATCTCCAGCCAAGGAAGAAGCCACAGTCAAGTGCACCATTCAATAGGACCAGGAAAGAAAGAACACTTTTAGGACCTTACAAACCATATCTAAATCCATATGGCACATAAGAACAGTTTGTTTTAGGGGCAGTTGGAAGAAAGAAGTCTGAATTGAGGAAGATAAATGACATTTGAAGAGATTAAACAATAGACTAAACACACAAACCAGTTGACCATGGATTTCGTAGAAAATAGGGTAGAGGCATACTCTCTATATAAAATGAAAGAATTAAGTCAGAAGGATGAAATTTGGTACTTACTGGCCCATTAGTGCCCAGTAATACACATTTGGCATCAAGCAAATAATGGTGTTTATTCCCACTTATGAGTAGAAAGAAATCCCGTTAGACTCCCAGATAGGGTTTTTGTTAGACTTACAGAAGATAAGGTTGAGGAGGTTCTTGACAGTTTTTGAACAACTAAAAACTGAATGGGGCAGAAACACTGTACAATTAGAAACTAGGATGGACACTTTATCTTACATGTTTATATCAACCAAGACTTAACACTACACTAGTGTAATCTATTAATAAAAGTGCAAAAAGGTAGTCATATTGAAACATGAAGGCAATTATAAATTTGTTCACTATTTCTCTGAAAGAAATAATTGTCCACACTAGATGTGCTAAATATTAATGTTAATTGTAATCATCCAGAAAAAATTTATTGAGCATATTTCTTCTGCTGGTTACTGGACTTATTACCAGGACAGAATGATGAGCAAGATCCAGTGATGAGGGCAATATTGTGAACTAGAATATTGAATCAATCTGTTGAGGACACTACAGATGTCTGGATGAAACATTTAAAAAATAATCTTAAATATTTAGCACTGGAGAGATAATATCAGTTAGGAAATATCTAACAAATATTTGAAGAGAAAGGAATGCAGGAAGTAAGCTAGAGTCTGGAGTCCTTCTTACCATAGAGGTAGTTAATTGATAAATCTGGAAGGAATAACTGAAAGATTGAGAAGCTGGGGATAAATTTTTGACAGATGCATCAAACTTGGGAGACCAGAAATAAGAGTAGGGTTAAAACATGATATATATCAGCATTTGCTGGAAATGAAGTATACTTTGAAATGACTCCATTTTTGAAATTGGAATGAGGTGATCCTGGATTGCTGGTCTCTTTACTTGCTTGTGTGTAGCAAATCTAGAACACTTCTGAAAGAAGAAAGCATCATCCCAGGTCTGACACTCAGTAAAAAGTAACCAATCAAATGAATAGAGCACATAAAAATTTTCCAGTTCCAAATTCCCCATGTAAGGAGCTTAGAAGTTGCCATGCTGTCCCAACAAGTAAAAACTGAATAGACTGGAAAAACAAAAATTCTTCTTGAATCCATAAGAGATGGAAGAGACAGGGCAAACTGTTGCATACAAGATTGGAAAGACAGGGGAATATAGGGAGTCATGGTTTATTAGAGCTGAGTCTCGGGGGCAGAAACCACTGCAGGAACCAGTGCCGGGGTAGGAAAACCTGAACTATAACTAACGAACTGCTAGAGGCTTAGTGTGGACAACTCTGAGAGTTAAAAAAATCCAGGGGTACACAGTCGTAGCCACCCCCACAACAACACTGTGAGCTCCAGGAGCTTAAGCAGATTCCTAGAGTAAATATCAGAGAAAAATCCACTTAGATTTTGGGCAAAGGGGAGAAGAAAGAATATTCTGTTCTTAACAAAACCTGCCCTCAGGGTAAAATGATTAACTAGTGCCTAACCTGCTAGGGTATTAGCAGAGCCTAACTGACCTGGGGAAGGGAAATACCCAAGTCCAGCTGACTCTAGCCATCTTGCCCTACCTAAAGGAAGAGGAAGAAAAAAACTAAGAAACACTTATGAAGTTTACTGTCCAGCAGCATAGGCTTACTAAAAACCTGAGACCAAATCATAGAACTATAGAACACTGTCCCTCTGCCCATAACTCATGATCACATTACTAAAGGCCTATTTACAGCAGTTCCCCTATACTAGTACATCATGTCCAGCTATCAAGAAAAAATTACAAGGCATACAAAAAGACAAAAAACACAATTTGAACAGATAGAGTAAGCATCAAAACCAGACATGCAGGGATGTTGGAATTATCAGACTGCAAATTTAAAACAAGTACAATTAATATGTTAAGGACTCTAATGGATAATGTAGGCAGCATGCAAGAACAGATGGGCAATGTAAGCAAAAAGATGGAAATCCTAGGACATAATAAAAAAGAAATGTTAGAGGTGGAAAACACTGTAACAAAAATGAAGAGTGCTGGGCTTATTGGCAGACTGGACATGGCTGAGGGAGGAATCTCTGAACTAGAGGATATACCCTCAAAAACCAAAAAGCAAAGACAGCAAACACTGAAGATACCAGAAAAGAGTATCCTAGGACTGTAGGACAACTACAAAAAGTGTAACATACATATAACTGTGGTAGCAGAAAGAGAAGAGAGGAAGGAACAGAAGAAATATTTGAAATAATATAACTGAGAATTTCCCCCAAATTAATGTCAAACTCCAAATCACAAATCCAAGAAGATCAGAGAACACCAACCAGGTTAAATGTAAAAATAATTATAACTAGGCATATCATCTTTGATCTACAGAAAATCAAAGACAAAAAAAATGTGCTTAAAGAAGCCAGAGGGGATAACATTTTACCTATAGAAGAACAAAGATAAGAATTACATCAGATGTCACAGAAGCAGTGCAAGTCACAACAGAGTGGAGTAAAATAAAGTACTGAGAGAAAAAAATACCAATCTAGAATGTTATATCCTGAAAAATTATACTTCAAAAGTGAAGGAAAAATAAAATTTTTCTCAGATGAAAATTGAGGGAATTTGTTGGCAGCAGACCTGCTTTGAAAGACTACATACTGTCTGATTCTAATTATATGACACTCTGGGCTTCCCTTGTGGCGCAGTGGTTGAGAGTCCGCCTGCCGATGCAGGGGACATGGGTTCGTGCCCCGGTCCGGGAAGATCCCACATGCCGCGGAGCGGCTGGGCCTGTGAGCCATGGCCGCTGAGCCTGCACATATGGCGCCTGTGCTCCACAACGGGAGAGGCCACAACAGTGAGAGTCCCGCGTATCACAAAAACAAAAAACAAAAACAAAAATAATTATATGACACTCTGGAAAAGGATACTATGGATACAGTGAAAAGATAGGTGATTGTCAGTAAGGCAGGGATGGGGGAGGGGAGAGTAGGCAGACCACAGAGGATTTTTAGGGCAGTGAAAATACTCTGTATGACATTATAATGATGGATTATGTTTTTGTACATTTGCCCAAACACATAGAAAGTACAAGAGCAAGAGTGAACTATATGGTAAACTAGACTTACTTTGGCTGATTATGATGTGTCAGTGTGGGTTCATCCTTGGTTAAAAAATAAAGTACCATGTAGGTGAGTGATATTGATAATGGGGGAGGCTATGTATGTGTGGAGGTAGGAAGTATATGGGAAGTCTCTGTACCCCCTTCTCAAATTTGTTGTAAACCTAAAACTGTACTAAAAATATAGTCTTAACAAAAAAATCACATGAAAGGCTAAAAAAGCTTTAAAGAATAGAACAACATCCAAATAATATATTTCAGAAACAACTCAAAATAAATGTTCTTAACAGGTTCTAAGAAATATAAGATGGAATGTTTAATTTTGTCAAGGAACTAGAAGTAACAATAAAGAACCAAAATGAATTCTGGAGTGTAGATTTCTGAATGGGGAATGGTGGTATGATGAAGTATTTGGATCCTCTCCTCAGCGATATGGTAACTGGTGAAAATTTTAAAAGGAGCAGTCATTTAAAGTCTCTGGAAGTTATCCTGAGGGCATACAGACAATGAAGAAATGTTTATTTAAGAAAATCCACTAAATCTCTGTAAGAGTGGTGAGAGTCTGTGGCATTTGAGCCACAGCATGATCCCTTTCCCCATCCCAGCTCAGTGTGATAAAAACTCTAAGCTAGGACATTACAATCAAGAACACAGGGCACCCAATCCTCCAACTCTCAATGAGGCCCTACAGTATCTCCCTAGATGGGGCAGCTTGCCTGCATTTCTCATCCCACCCAACTCCATTTTGCAGAAGGTCTATTCCAGGCAAGAGTGGCTGAGAGCTTTGGAATTCACTTTCTTCATCTAGCTCCCATTCATAGGATGAAATCTCTAAATCTGGCCCAGCAGGACTCAGATACCATGTTTTAATTGCTCTCACCCCAGCTTGATCTTGGGGTGGAAGTTCCATACCTGAAAAAAGAAATGAAAATACCAAAAGGTCCTGTTCTTCCAGTACTCTGCTCATAAATCAGGCATGCTTATCTAAGAGAAGTAGGCAATTGCTCATGCCCACAGTTCTGGAGAAAAGGTACAGAAATTTTTCCCAAAAGCAAGAGGTAGGCCATAAGAAGAAAGAGCACCATAGCTGTCTCACAAAAGAACTGATTTTGTTTATAAAGAGTGATAGAAAGTTCAAACTTCAGGATGCTCTTGAAAACAATTGAGGTTTTTGGTGTCAAACAATTAAAAAATTTATGGTAGCTTTATGAGAGCAACAAGCTAAACTATAGTTGTTTAGAAAGAAGGCCCTGGGGAGCAGGAAGCTAAGATGAGCTCTCATGGAATCAGAACAGGCCTCAAAGACTTCCTGCAAGAAGACCCTTGAAAAGGAGCCTGCACTTGATTAGAACACATTTAGAAACAACTTATACCCCAGGATATAGTTGAAAACCATGATCAATCAGCTGACAGTAGTGGAGGCTAACAGTCTGATATAACCCCAACAGAGGCAGAGAGCTGTATGTATGGAGAGATAACACAGAGAGATAGTCAAAGTGGGCCTTGGTAAATGTATTGTCTTCATAGGGAGACTATGCATATTCCAAGGCTGTGCCCTCTGAGATGTGACATCAAAACAAAGAATACATCATGTCCAGCTATCACTGTAGGGGAAATAGACATCACTTCAATAGTCTATCCAGGTCACTAAACAAGTAAACAACAAGAAGACCTGGATGATGGGGAGCATGGAGGATTAGTAGTCCATGTTGCTACAATATAAAACCAGAAATATCCAGTTTAAAAAAATACAAGGCATGCAAGAAAACAGTAAAGTGTGATCCTTACAAGGGAAAAAAAAAAAACAGGCAATAGAATTGTCTTTGAGAGAATCCACATATGTGACAGACTTCAAAGCAGTTGTTACAAATATGTTCCAAGAACTAAAGAAAACCATATTTAAGAAGCAAAAGAAAGTACGATGACAGTATCTTCTCAAATAAAGAATACTGAAAAAGAGATGAATAGTTATAAAAATAACTAGTGGCAATTCTGGTGTTGAAAATTTAAAAAACTGAAACGAAAAATTCACTAGAAGTGCTCAAGAGCAGATTTGAGTTGCAAAAGAAAGAACCAGTAAACTTGAAGATGGATTAAAGAGGTTAAGCATTCTTAAGATCAGAAAAAAGAATGAAGAATATAGAGCAAAACCTCAAAGATATATGAAGCATGATGAAGCATAGCAACATATACTTAATGGAAGTTCCAGAAGGAGAAAAGAGAAAGAAAGGAGCTGAAAATAAATTGAAGAACTAATGGCTAAAAATTTCCCAAACTTAATGAAAAATATTAATCTACATATACAAGAGGCTAAAAAAAAAAACCCAAGTAGGATAAATGTAGAGATTGGCACCCAAACACATCATAGCAAAAATGCTGAAGAACAAAGACAGAGAAAAATCTCAGATATGACAACAGAAGCATAAAAGAGGAAAGAAAAACCAGGTAATTTGGACCTCATCAAAATGAAAACCTTTTGTACTTGAGAGGACATCATCATTAAATTGAAAAGACCGCACACTGGAAGAAAACATTTGCAAATTATATATCTGATAAAGGATTTTTATCCAGAATATATAAAGACTTCATCAAAATGAAAAACTTTTGTACTTGAGAAGACATCATCAATAAATTGAAAAGACCACACACTGGAAGAAAATATTTGCAAATCATATATCTGATAAAGGATTTTTATCCAGAATATATAAAGAACTCTTAAAAACTCTACATTAGGAAGATAAAAATCCCAATTAAAAATGGGCAAAGGATCTGAACAGACACTCCAAAGAAGATATAAAAATAAGAAGCACATGAAAATATATTCAACATTATTAGCCATTAGAGAAATGCAAATCAAGATCTCAGCCTGATACGACTTCACACACACTAGTATGGCTTAATGAAAATGCCAGATGATAACAAGTGTTGGCAAAGACATGGAGAAATTGGAACCTCATACAATTGCTGGTAGGAATGTAAAATGGTGTAACCATACTGGAAAACAGCCTGGCAGTTCCTCAAAAATATCCAATTAACAATTGTCCCAGCAATTTCACTCCTAACTATATTCTCAAAAGAAATTAATGCTATGTTCACACAAAAACTTGTACACAAATGTTCATAACAACATTACTCATAATAACCAAAAGACAGAAACAACCCAGATATACATCAACTAATGAATGGATAAGGAAAAAGTGGTATATTCCCATGATAGAATATTATACAACAATAATAGGAATAAATAATAGAAGGAATAAACAACAATAAGAAGGAATAAAGTACTGATATATGTTGCAACATGAATGAATCTTGAAAATAGTGTGTTAAGTGAAGAAGTAGTCACAAAAGACTACAGATCATATGACTTTTTTCAGATGAAATGTCCAGAATAGGAAAACCTATAGAGACATAAAGTAGAGGAATGGTTGCTTAGGACCCAGTGAAGTGGGAGAAAATGAAGAGTGAGTGCTAATAGGTATAAGCTTTCTTTTTGCGATGACAAAGATGTTCTAGTTTTGATGTGGTGATAGTTGCACGTCTGTAAATATACTAAAAATCAGGGAGCTATATATTTTAGATGGGTAAATTGTATGAATTATATCTCAGTAAATCTGATTTAAGAATGCAATCTAAAATAAACTCAAATAAATTGAAATTCTAAAGTTAAAAAAATAGTGGCCCAAATTAAGAATGGACGTATTTATGAGTATACCAGACAGCTGAAAAATAATTAGTAAATTGAAAGTTCACTATCCATGAAAAACATACATCATGTTTTAATCTTAAGCAGGACAAATTAAAGGAAAAGAACACCTAGTATATCTTAGTAAAACCACTGAAAAACCAAAAATAAAGAAAAAAAATTGCAAAAACATCTCGGAGGAGGGAAAGGAGAAGGTTACTTACAAAGAGACAACAATAAGATGAACAGCTAACTTTTTAACAGAAACAATGATTAGAGATGATGTTAATTTCATAGTGCTAAAATAAACATCAACCAAGAATTCTATGCTCAATGAAAATATCACTCAAAAAATAAAATTCGGGCTATCCTTTCAATGATTCCGTAGTCTAACAAATTAACATTCTAGAATAAATATTTAAATACTATAGAGTGAGTTGAATGTGAAAATAATTATAGGAGCCCTGAGGATTAGTAATAAATCATGTATAGAGGTATAAATGACAACATCACAATAATAGCAGCATGTATGTAAAATCTTACAAGGGTAGATATTTGCAAGGGGGCAAAGGGAGACCAGGAAGATGTGTGTGTGTATAAGGTGGATATTAGTAACAACTGGGAATTATTTTCAAAATACATTTATGTTCTCCATCTTGATCCTCAAAGCAATTCTGATATTTTTTGGGTATGCATATTTGAAAAATTCCCCAAGTGACTCTGATAAAAATTATAATTATAATATGATAGCAATCATGTATAATTAACAGATGTTGGTAAATATTCTTTTATTTTAATTATCATTGGGTATTTACTATGTGCCAGTGCAATAGATATAGTTGGTGCCCTGTTTATATTTCTTTTGCTGGGCTAGATCCCTCAACATCCAGATGCTATGGTATTTGCTGCTTATGTCTTATATTTACTTCTCTCTTTAGCCAATTATGCAATTAGTTCTCAGTCTATAAGAGCTACCTCTCCTTTGTTGTTCCCAAAGTAATGGCTGACAGATGTGGGGATAAAGAGGAAAACTCAAAGAGGAAAAACTCTTTAGTGTGATTTATGTTCCAAGGCACCTTTTGAATCAAGTAAAGCCTAAATGTCACCTAAAAAATCTCAACCTTCCTTTTAAAAAAATCCTTAAAAAAGTGATCTTTCATTTTTTACAGGTTTTTTTTTTTTTTTTTTTTTTTTTTTCTTTTTGCGGTATGCGGGCCTCTCACTGTTGTGGCCTCTCCCGTTGCGGAGCACAGGCTCCGGATGCGCAGGCCCATCGGCCATGGCTCACGGGCCCAGCCGCTCCGCGGCATATGGGATCCTCCCAGACCGGGGCACGAACCCGTATCCCCTGCATCGGCAGGCGGACTCTCAACCACTGCGCCACCAGGGAGGCCCTTTACAGGTTTTTATAAAGAACATTCCTTCAATAAATCATGTGCACATGACTTGCTTATGGAAAATCCATCCTAAAAATAGTTGGTACCAGGAGCCATCCTAAGAAGTAGACAGTAAGGATGGAATTCTGGAGTTGATTACCCAAAAGGGGCTGAGAATTATGAATCAATCGCTGGTAGAAAGTTGAGTTAAATAAGTGTCATTATTAAGAATTTCCACTGTGGTAAATTTGATGAGATACAGTGGAAGGAGATGTGCTGACCTGTGTAACCTCTGTGGCGTTACTAGGTATGGGGATGATTAGGAAGCTTATGTAATTGGGTTGATGTGCGTGAGTAAAATTGGTGACCTGAAGAAAGAAAATAAGAGGTTCAGCATAATTAATTACAAATTCAAGCAAAATATGTCAGACAGTGTACCTGGCAGCACTTAAAGAGACATTTTAAGCTGAATTACTAGCCTTGGAAAATCTCCAATGCCAAATTCAGGCTCCTGATATGAAGGGAGTTGAACTCTGACATATGAAATGGGGATATCTGAAAAGATATATTGGAGAACCTTGACCCAAGATCTCCTGAGCTCTTGAGGCCTGAAGAAGTGACCTACTCCCCTTTGTTGGAGATCCTCCCTTCCTTGAAGACATGTAGAAGCACCAAATGGGCCAGGTTCCTTAAAACATGATGTGTGCTCTCCTGCCTTCAACACAATTATAGTCACCAGACTTGGAATGAGGGTCAAATCTTAGTGTGAAGATAACTGGATAAGTGCTAGCTCTGCTAAAGGAATATAAGGAGTATATGCTAAAGAAGTGATAGTAGCTGGCTAACATATACTGTCAAGTATAAGGAGAGTATTCCTTGTGGTGGACCCTGAAGGTGCTGGATCTAGGGGGATGGAATCTAAAGTTTGATAAGGGAGAATTTGTTGATATGGGGGTACTCTCCCTTGGCCAGTGCAGGGATATGGTTCTAACATAAATTTTGAGACAGTTTTTGAGACCTTTGAAAAAATAATGGCTCATATTAAATAAAATAGAAATGTCAGAACTGAAATGTAAGACTGTAGAAAAGAGATCAGCAGACTCAGAGAAGTGGGCATGATTCAATGTGTCTACTAAGAAAACCAAAGAAACTACTGACTGACTATGCTGATTTAGTGGCCCAGGTGCATCTTACACTGGGTCCACCAAGTACTCAGACCCACCATGTGGTTATATCCCTAGTTTCCAAATGTATAATGGTAATGGAAATAATAAGCAATAGGCAGATTACCATATGTTGTGAAAGTTATTTTAATAGGAAAGCTCAAGGGGAATCTCCTAAAACTGATCCCCCTTTGGAAAAGATTAGTCAAAATATTATACTGTATAGGTACTTCCCTGGTGATCCAGTGGTTAAGAATCCATGCTTCCACTGCAGGGGCGTCATGTTTGATCCCTGTTCGGGGAACTAAGAACCCGCATGACGCATGGTGTTGCAAAAAAAAAAAAAAATTATACTGTATTGCAAGGAAAATAGTAAAATTAGTGCCACCCTCAGAGACATAAACGATGCAAGGGTAATGACATACAACACATATCTCCATTTAATTTAGCAATCTAGGGCTTCCCTGTTGGCGCAGTGGTTGAGAGTCCGCCTGCCGATGCAGGGGACACGGGTTCGTGCCCCGGTCCGGGAAGATCCCACATGCCGCAGAGCGGCTAGGCCCGTGAGCCATGGCCGCTGAGCCTGTGCGTCCGGAGCCTGCGCTCCGCAAGGGGAGAGGCCACAACAGTGAGAGGCCCGCATAACGCAAAAAATAAAAAATAATAAAATAAATTTAGCAATCTAGCTCTGCAAAACTTAGATCATGACAGGTGTCAATAGAATACCCTAAGTTTAACTAAGTAGTAGTCCTGATAGCATTTGACAAGCTGTATATACAATATTTTCTAGAGCAGATTGCCACAGACTCAGGTACACAGCGTGTGGCTTTTTATATGGTATGTTATTTTCCGTATCCATCAGAAAGATCAAAGCAGTTTGCATTCACACAGAATATACAAAAATAGTATTCACAGTCATGTTCTAGGGCTATGTTAAATCTATTGCTCTCTGTCACAATAGAACAAAAGTGAAAACATTAATTTTCATTGGTTAGCTTCTCCTTTTCAGAACTTGGAGTCTAATTTGAGTCCTAATGACAATTCTGTTATGCCTTTGCCTCCCAATACTCCCAACAAGGCCAGTGGAATTCGGATTGATGTCTTCACCTTGATTTAAATACACACACACACATGCATGCATACCCATAACCATGCTTACATAGCTCCACACACATACTCCTGCCCATCCATCAACTATAGGTATATATATATGTATATGTATATATATATATATATATATATATATATATATATATATATATATATATATATATATATATATATATATATATATATATATATATATACACAAACACACACACACACACACACATACAATACATTTTATGGTGTTTCACATTTTTGAAGCAATTCCATGTATTTTTTCTCTATGGACAACTTTGAAGATTGGATAGTTTTCATCATTGTTTATATTTAGGAAATAAGACAGAAAAAGTAATTTTCTAAGTTATATATATATATATATATATATATATATATGGAGTCATATATATATATATATATAATATATGGAGTCATATATATATAGAGAGAGAGAAAGAGACAGAAAGTGCTTTTGCGTAGCTACTTTGATGCCAAAATCTGTGCTCTGTTCATTATGTTAGCATAGATCACTGAGGACCTCTCAGTGGTCAATGAAGATTTTCTTGGAAGTTTCAGATATTTAACTATAACTGAGTAACTATAGGCCTGCTTATAGACAGACTTTAAGAGAAAGTTACAGATTATATTGGAAAAAATTGGGGGAAAATCCACATTGTTTCATACATCTATAAAATAAAAGAAAGGGAACGCTTATATCATTCTGAAAAACAGACCTGTTGCCTAGTTATGGGTATGAATCAGTGGAGGAAGAAAATAATTGAGTAGCTGGTTGCAGACTTGGAAGCAAGCAGCAAATAACATGAAAGGATGCCTATTTAAAGTATTCTAAAACATTGTTTATTAAATTTTTTTCTTCTTAGACTACATTTTCTCTTAGTTCACATAGGCTGCCATTAGTAAGTTAGATCCCCTGAGTACTCCCTAAAAGTTAGATCTCTATTTACAATCCCTCCTCCTCACCCCCATTCAATTAGACTGCTTTTAAGACCTCTGAGAAGTATGCTTCTCTAACCAAGGGATTCTGAACTATAACTATGGGCATTTTCATACAATATTACACTTTAGTGTTCAGGAAAATGTGGAAAATATTATTTATTTTCCTCTCTCACTTATATTCACCTTCTACTTTGTTTGGGATGATATTTGATTTCCCTCAACTCTTCAGTTCACTTGTTTCCCATCAATATGCCTGTTTATGCATAGTTAGAAGTAGGATAAAAGTAGATCCAACCATGATTAATTTATTACAACACCCATGCTGGAGAGGGCTGCTGACATGCAGTTACTTATTTAGTGACTCTATTAACAGGGTTCAATTATGGAGACTCTCTTCCAGCTACTTTAAGAAAAAAAGGCATAAAATACAGCAAAGAAACATCTCACAGAATTCTTGGATAACCTAAAGAAACAGGACCTTGATGAAGCTTCTTAGAATAACTCAAAGCCACAGTGAACTGCTGCTCATCATTGTGAAGCTGCCTGTTTTACTTGAAAACTGCCTCTACAGCTGCCCCATTTGGAACCAGCCTCTAAGTATGCAAAAATGATGCCTTTCACCCTTCTGCAGTCTCCTGAGGAATAGTTTTTTCTCTCTGTATTGTAATCTTATCAGCAGATGATCAAACCAATGGGCTCTTGCATATACACAAAAATAAGGGTTTTCCAATCTACTTTTATGATTATGCCAAAACAGTTCATTGCAGGTTCTACCCAGGAATTGCTGTCAGTAATCTCTCAGTGATAAGAAACTCCTCAATGGAGTATGAACATTTTCTTTTCAGTCAATAGCTGAACTTCCTTGCTGAGACTGTATCAGTTTCATCACACAGTTTTTATTGCCCTTTGCAAATGTTGCATTATTTTATAATTTAAAGGCTTGTGGCAACCCTGCTTTGAGCAAATCTATCAGCACCATTTTTTCCAACAGCATTTGCTCACTTCACATCTCTGCATCACATTTTGGTAATTTTAGGAATATTTAAATCTTTTTCATTATTATTATATTGGTTATGATTATACCCAATCAGTAAAGTTTGGCGCTACTACTGTAATTGTTTAGGCTCCCATATAAGGCACAAACTTAATCCATAAGTGTAGATGTTCTGCTACTCCACTGCTGGGCTGTTCCCCCATCTCTCTCCCTCTCTTCAGGTCTCCCTATTCCCTGATATACCACAATATTGAAATCAGACCAACTGATAACCCTGCACCGGCCTTGAAGTGTTTAAGTGAAAGAAAGAGTCAGTCACATGTCTCCCACTTTAAATCAAAGCTAGAAATGATTAAGCTTAGGGAGGAAGGCATGTTGAAAGCTGAGATAGGCCAAGGGAAGAAAAAGTGCTTCTGTAGGTAATGAAAGAATAAAAGATGTTCTAGTGTGATGTAGGGGATTAAGATGCTATGAATACTCTAAATCCTCTCAGATAGTTCTGGTCAAATTATTGGGCTCACCTTCTTTCCCAATCAATGTACTAACTTTCATACACAAGGCAAATCTGTAAATTCTACTGTGATTAGAATTCAGCAGTGTCAAAAATCTGGAAGCTATAAGAAACCTTAAAGTTACACAAAATAAAATTTCTTAACATAGAAAAATTCCTGAACTTCACTCTTTTCTTTGATGTGAGAATCTAGAAATTTGACCTTGTTCTGTTACTAACAAATCTAACATCATCTATAGCAACAAGGCTATCCTGCTGTCTTGGAATTTCTCATACAGTTCATATTGCTCAATGGAAGAAATTACTCAAGCCCCCCATCTATGTCCTAATACTTAATAAGCACAGGGTGTCATTAATGAGCTTAATTCAAAGTTTTATCTGTTCATTCCTCTGAAAATTACCTCCCCATCCCAGAATATAAATAGGAATTTCTCTGCTTTCTACCCCATCTTGGCCAGATAACCAATTCAAAATATTCTACATATTTTCCATCTGTTGGTTTCCTGCAGCCCAATGAATATGAGCTGAGAGGAAAGCACATAGGTAATTTTGAAAGAAGTGAAGAGTTTCTGTTGAAAAGGTATTTCCTCTCTTCCTCAGGAGGGTATTTTCCCACCCAAAGATACATAAGATGAGCATCAGTAACATCACTGTTGAACAGTAGTGTTGTCTTTTTAAATGGACGTCTCACTCTCTGGATGATTACCTGATGAATTGCACAACTGTTAAATTTCTCTTCACTTACCCTAGAGGCAGAGCATGGTATGAACAATCCTATAAAAGCATTCTTGGGGGTCTTCCCTGGTGGCGCAGTGGTTGAGAGTCCACCTGCCGATGCAGGGGACGCGGGTCCATGCCCCGGTCCGGGAGGATCCCACATGCCGTGGAGCGGCTAGGCCCGTGGGCCATGGCCGCTGGGCCTGCGTGTCTGGAGCCTGTGCTCCACAATGGGAGAGGCCACAACAGTGAGAGGTCCGTGTACCACAAAAACACACACACAAAAAAAACAAACAAAAAACAAACAAAAAAAAGCGTTCTTGGAATCTAGGATATTTGTCATTTTTTGTCTTCCATCAGTCTTTTGGAGAATGGATGTGCTCAATACATGTCTCCTAAAGTTTAGACACATAGTTGATCAGAGATCAATGCCAACTTTTGTGCTAGAAATTACGATAGATAACTTAAAGGGATCCTGGTTGTATTAGAGTTCTTCAGAGAAACAGAACCAATAGGAAATATATACATATATAATTTATTATAAGGAATTGACTCCCACAGTTATGGAGGCTGAGAAGTTTCATGATTTGCTGTCTGCAAGCTGAAGACTCAGGAAAACCAGTGGTATATTCTTGGAGCTGGAGGGCCAATGGTGTAAGTCTCGAGTGAGAAGAAGATTGATTGCACAGTCTGCCTGACAATCAGGAAGACAGTGAATTTCTCTTACCTCTTTTTTGCTCTATTCAGGCTCTCAATGTATTGAATGAAGTCTACCCATACTGACGAGGGTAAACTGCTTCACTCAGTTCACCAACTCAAATGCTAGTCTCATCTGAAACACCCTTGCAGCAATAATGTTTAATTTGAATGGTTTCTGTCACAATCCAGTTGACAGAAAATTAAACATCACAATCTCAATGCCATGTACATGGAAAGAAGAGTGAATTAACCTTTATGCAATCTTTTCAATCTTTTGGGCATATGAAGGAATTTTATGGTAGTTACCATGAACACTAAAGGAGCTTAGATGTTAGTGCAGGGTCAGAGCCATTGAACAGTCTGAAAGGCTGTTGGTCCAAACAGTGCAATGCTCAACCCAGAGAAAGTTTGGGTGAAAAGTACCAGTGCTAGGGCCAAAAAGAAGAGATGATCTTCTGGAGGGATCCTCAGCTTCAGAGGTCACCAGGGAGAATCTGAATGTTACCTCGAGGAACCCATACACAAGCAGAACACATACACCCATCTCTCCATACTGGTAGAAGATATAAAGGTCTGACAAGACCAGACTAAACAAAAATGTGTTCATGAAGCACTCGAAAAAGCATCTACGGTACAGTAACTTAGGAGACCTGTACCTCCTATGTTCCTCCTCCCTTTCACTTACAGAAAAGAAGTTAGTTCCTAGAAAAAGAAGAGAGATGCTGTCACAGAGTTACATCACACCTCATGTTATCCACTTCAAATATCCAAGGCCACAGCACTAGCCTGCACTGGGAAGAGGGGAAGAGAAAATTTTTGAATTATGTTTGAGATTAAAGTTTTAAAAGTGAATGGAACTGAATATTCAATGTCAAACACAGTCTGGTTACAAACATTTTTTTAAAAGGTATAGAATCTGATCAATTTGTTATTAAGGGACCTACAATCCAATGGGAAAATGGATTACACACAATGTAATTGGGGGTGGCAATTATTGTCAAATAATAAAATCATTCATGTTTATTTTCCAGTGAATTTAAATTCCATAATAAATGAGTTCATTGAATAATCTATTAGAAAGTTATTGTATATCTCACAGAACTGATGGAAAGGCTGGGGAATTAAATATAGACTTAGGATAGGAAACAGAACAGGAACACCACACTCCCATGACACCACCAGAAAATGAATGGTCTCCAAATATTTTTTACTTTCTCTGTCATTCAACTCAAGATTCAAGTACTGGGAGAAGTTCACTGGCTAAAGTTACCTACCTATCTAAGATCCATATGATGGGTCTTCAAGGGTCATTTGTTTTCATAGCAGAAGAATATGGTGTTTGAATTTACTGACTTACCAGGACCAATGGTACAGTTTTCTAAACTAAAATCCTTTTGCTATAATAAAGGGGGAAGAAAAGAAAGAAAAGTATCCACTATCTAGAATTAGAACTGGGCACAAAAAAAAATCAGGTCTTAGCAATAAGGCAGAATATCTTCAATATAAGATGATTTGGTCTTCAACAGAGAATATTGTACAGTGATTGTGTTTACAGGTGGAGGTGCGGTGGTTTTAATGGAGGGTAGACAGGGCTGGAAGAGTGGTGAAACAGACAGGGTATGCCAAGAATACTGTGTGTGGATATTTTAATTTATTTTCTCATATAGTCTGAACTTGCAAAATACTCTCATTTTTTTTAACTTCATATTCACACAATTTTATACCCACGTAAATTATGGGTCAAATTTTATGATGGCGTTTAGGTTAGTGGAATTTATTCTCTTTGAAAGTTTTATCATGTGTACACAGTCCATGGAATTCTTTTTGAGCTGAAAGTCTGAAGTACTTGCTCATCTACATACATATTTCCATAGAATTATTCGTGCATAACCAAATTTTTGCCAAAGAGTGAGTGGATAGTATAATCCAAGTAGCTAGCTTCATAGGCATTTAATTTTTATATTGACCAATTAATTCTTACATTTTTAAGGGACTACTATAATTTCCATACCTTACATTATATAAATGAGTTTCAAAGAGATTTTCAGTAACTTACATTATATGTGTGGACTACCGGCAGAATTCTCTCTTCTTTGGGGGAGTCAGTCTTTTTTCTCTTAAGGCCTTCAACTGATTGGTCCATTCACATTATGTGGAGAGTAATCTACTTTACTCAAAGTCTACTGATTTAACTGTTAATCTCATATTAAAAGAAATCCTTACAGCAATATTGAGACTAGTGTTTAGCCAAATATCTGGGTACCATGGCCTAGCCAAGTTGAAACAGAATTATGCATCATGGGAACACTTTCCCAGAGAAGAGACTTGCCCAGAGAGATCCTCTCTGACATCTCCCTAGGACATTAGTGTATCAGAACTAGGAGAAACTTCATTCAGAATCCCACCTTTCTGTGATGATTTTGGTAAGTTTTATTTCTAAGTTTCTGTTTCTTCATCTTTAAATTGTATAAAATTATATTCTTTTAGAAACAGTATAAAGATTTTATATATAGATAGAGGTAAAATGCATAACACTTAAAAATATTTACTACTTGCCAGGACTACCTTTGAGCTCATTCCTTTCTTCATATTCAACAATAATTTACCAAAATATCCTGGATAACAGAAACAATCAGAATAACTCATTCTAGCAAATGTGTTTTATATAGTCTCCTCCCAACACCACAGAAATCATCATTAAAATATTCTGAAGGACATAAAGTATTTATTAAGGATATCTTACTTTGCATTCAAACTCAGTTACAGAAAAGGGCTAAGCAAAGGTATTTTTTCTGAGACAAATACATAAACTATACTATTTTGCAAAACATCTTTCCTTCTTTGTACTATATTGCCATGTAAATATTTTATGAAGTGATTAAATTTGTGATATGTTCTGAATTTGCTTGAAATATCATTTTTTCTTTCAAGAGTACAACATACATTTGTACAGTATCAAGATGTCAATGATAATTAGAGAACAATTTGGTTATCCCAGTAAAAAGGGCTTTATACCCATATAAATTATCTATCTTTTAACACTGCATTGAAAGCCTGCTATATGTCTATCATCTATAGCGTGTAATCATGGCTTTTTATTCCTTCAACATCTTGTTTCAGTATTGGTCGTGGGTGTGTTTTACACTCCTTTTTTTTGTTGTCAGTCATTGCTGGGACCCATGATTTTTTAACTTTGAAAATTTGTGAGGTAGGTGTAATTGACTGGTGAAAGACTTGTTGCATTTGACAGAAAACTACATATCTGCCCCAGGGACTGCTCTAAATCTGAGGAGTAAATTTGTGATTTCCCAAGAGGTGCTTAGAGATATATATTTTTTAATGTTAGCATTACCTATTCCCAATTGAATTGTTTTGATGAACACGAGAAGGAGTGCAACATTGTAAAAAAAAAAAAAGCTGGTAAAAATCCAGTTTTGGCTTACTGTTTAGGCTGTGCCACACTGTGAGGTTAGGTAAGTGAATATACATTTTTAAATTTTCATTTTTTAATTTGTAAAAGGAGTGGAGGGAAGTGATGTGATGTTTGGAAAGGATCATGTCTAAATGGTCTTTCTGTTAAAGTTTTTTTTTTTTTTTCTATTGTAATTTTAGCTATTTCTGACTTTGCTTGCCATACGGAGGCTTTGTATGCAAGGTCCATATTTGGAAAACCTTAGAAATGTGAGAGATACTTTATCAGCACGATTTTAATATAAATGCAGTTAAGTTGGTATTTTAGGGAACTGTTTTCCCCCGTATGAAATTTTGGCATTCTGTATTATTTTAGAGTTAGAAATTTTAGTCATGGTGAAATAAAATTCCCTTTCTCACCTTCATCTGAACAAAAGTAATGAACTTGCTTGAACCTATTGCTTTGGCCAATAAAATTACATTTCCAGCTCTCTCATACACACAATTGCACACACGTTCATAAAAGGTGTCTTAGTTTATGTAACTCCAAAGTATGACCACACCAAAACTACAAATATATTTTGTCTTCTAATTATGAAGCAATCATTCTTGCTCTTACTCTGTTTACATACCCTCAATTTTTCCTTCACTGTAACATTCATTTATTCATTCTTTCACTTATTCATCTAACCAGGGTCATACATTTTTAGGAAACATTAAGGTAGACTTGTCTTTTCAAATCTCTACCATGTCAACATTCTTAATACGTCAAATTGGTTTCCTCAGATTTTTAATCAACTCATTTTTAATCCACTTTATTGAGTTATATTACATAATATAAATTTACTTATTTTACATGTAGGAGTTAATTAATTTTGACAAATTAATTTTTGTTTAAGCAACAAACCCATGATATAGAACATTACTATCTCTCCAAAGGTTCATTCATGCTTCTCTGTAGTCAGTCTTATCCTCCCAACCCTCATCCTTTACAACTACTAGTATGCTTTCCATAACTATAATTTTTCTTTTTCTGGAACTTTATATAAAAGGAATTATATAATATGTTATCTTTAGGTATGTTTTCATCAATTAGCATGATGTTTTAAGATTCATCCATGATGCTATAGATCAGTAGTTGGTGACTAATCTAGGTCCTTTATATTTCCATGTAAATTATAGAATTAGCTTGCCAAAGTTTTTTAAAAAGCTTTCTGGGGTGGGACTTCCCTGGCGGTCCAGTGGCTGAGACTTTGCCTTCCAATGCAGGGGGTGCAGGTTTGATCCTTGGTTGGGGAGTTAGGCCCCACGGCCAGAAGACCAAAACATAAAAACAGAGGCAATGTTGTAACAAATTAAATAAAGACTTTAAAAATGGTCCACATCAAAAAAATAAAATAAAATAAAAGCTTTCTGGGAATTAATTAGGTTTGCATTGTGTCTATAGATAAACTTGGAGATAACTGACCTGTTAAGATTACTGTATCTTCCAATTCATGAATAGGGAATTTTTCTTCATTTATTTAGTTTTTCTTTAATATCTGTTAGCAATGAATTGTAATCGTCAGTGTCTTGGTCTTGCACATGTATTAGTAAAATTTATCCCTAAGAACTTCATATTTTTCGATACTATTGTACATGTATATTTTTATTTCAATTTTCAGTTGTTCATTGGCATTATATAAATTATATTTTGTCTTGCATATTGACTTTGTTTACTGTGATATTGCTAAATTCACTTATTTCTTACTTATTTCTGTAGATTTCTTAGTATTTTTGAGTAGAACCTCGTGTTATCTCTCAATTAAGGAATATGTTATTTATTTATTTCCAATTTACATGGTTTTAGTTTTTTCTTCCTTTGTTTACCAGATAAGGAACTCCACTACAATTTTCTTTACAAGCAGTGGCAATGGATATTATTGTTTAGTTAATGATATTAGTGGGAAAATTTTTACATATTCACCTCTAAGAATGGTGAAAGTTGTATACATGCCTTTAATCAACCTACTTTACTACAAGTTTTTTTTTAAACATAAATGGATGTTGAATTTTGATAGATGCTATTTCTGCATCTATCCTGAAACTATTGAATGGTTATATATTTTTCGTGTTTTAGCCTTTTAATAGAGTGAATTGTGATGATTGATTTTTGAATGTTAAACTGTCCTTGCATTCCTAGGATAATGCAACTTGGTTATGATGTATGATCCATTTTATCGATATATACTGCTAAATTGAATTTGCTAAATTTGGATTAAATATTTTATAATCTATGTTCAAAGATATTTGTCTGTAATTTTTTAATAACATTTTTTCTGATGTTGGTGTCAGATTAATGCTCCTGAATAAAATGAGCTGGGAAGAATATCCTCTTCTTTTATTTCTCAGGAGAGGTTGTGGAATTGTATTAGTTTTTTTAATGTTTGTTAGAATTCACTTATGGGCTTAGAGTTGTTTGTGGGAAGATTTTTAACTGCATACCCAAATACTTTAAAATAAAAGTTATTTAGTTTATGTATTTTTAAGTGCAAGCTTAGTTAGGTTATATTGAGGTATTCATCTATTTTATGTCAGTTATTGAATTGGCATGCAGTTGTTCAAAATATTCTCATCATTTTAATGTGGTGGAATCTTTAGTGATGTTCCCTTTTTAAATTCTGATATTGGTCATTTGTGGTTTACCTTTATTTTTCTCACTAGTTTACTAATAGTTTATAAATTTTATTGAATTTTAAAAAGATCAATTTGGAGTTTCTTTAGCTTCCTCTATTGTTTTTTATGTTTTCTATTTCACTTACTCTTGTCTTTATTCTTGGTAGTTCCTTCCTTCTGATTATTTTTGAGTCAATTTTTTCTTCTTTTTTTCTAGTCACTAAAAGTAAAATCATAGGTCCAAAATTTGAGATCTTTCTTGCTTCAAGTGTTATAAATTTTTTTCAAAATTGCGTTAGCTTTGTCCCACAACATTTAAAAACATTGGATTCATTTTTATGCAGTTAAATGTACTAATTTCCCTTATGACTTCTTCATTGACTAATGGGTTATTTAGAATGTTTTGTTTAATTTCTAAATATTTGATTTCCAGATATTGTTTGTTATTGACTCAAGTTTAATTTTACTGGGGTCAGAGAATATATTTTGTCCAGTTTTTTTTTCTTTGAAACTTATAACTTCTTTTATTGCTCAGAATGCAGGTATGCTCCATTTACATTTGAAAATAACATGTACCTTTCTGCTGTTTTGTGGAGTATTCTATACAGCAAAATACCAATTCATTTGTTCAAGAATGTTGTGTTATTGAATTCTATTATATCCTATTGATTTTCTGTCCAATTGGAATTCTCTGAATTACTCAGAAAGTGTTGAGAATCTCCAACTATAATTTTAAATTTGTCTATTTTTCCTTTCAGTTCTTTGTGTTTTTGCTTTATGTTTTGAAGCTCAGTTATAAAGAACATATACCTTTAGAACAGTTTCATCCTCTTGATAAGTGAAACTTTTATTATTATAAAGTTTTTCTCTTTATCCCTTTTATTCTTTCTCTAGAATCTACTTATATTTATACCACAACTCCAGCTTTCTTATAATTAGTCTTAACAAAGTGTGTGTGTGTGTGTGTGTATGTGTGTATATATAATTTTACTCTACCTGTGCCTTTATATATAAAATGGCTTTACATTTGTTGTTGTTCACAAACATTATATTACTGTAGGTAACAGTTTTATCTAGGATGGCAATATCTTATTTTTAATTAGGAAGTTTAGGATATTTCCACTTAATGTAATTATCAAAATGGTTAGGTTTAATTATGTCATGTTTTCCTATTCTATTCTTTTCTTCCATTATTTGTAATTTTGTTTTTTTCTCTTTACCTGTTTCATTTTGATAGAATTGAATATTTTTTATGATTCTATTCTATCTCCACTATTCACTTACTTGATATCCTCTTGTTTAATTTTTTTTTAGCAGTTGTCCTTGGGCTAACAGTATACATTTTTCTTTTCTTTTCTTTTCTTTTTTGTGGTATGCGGGCCTCCCACTGCCGTGGCCTCTCCCACCGCGGAGCACAGGCTCCGGATGTGCAGGCCCAGTGGCCATGGCCCACGGGCCCAGCTGCTCCATGACATGTGGGATCCTCCTGGACTGGGGTACGAACCCGCGTCCCCTGCATTGGCAGGCGGACTCCCAACCACTGCGCCACCAGGGAAGCCCCAACAGTATACATCTTTAACCTAACAGTCTACTTTCAAATAATGTAAGAAACTTACAACTCTATGCTTCCATTTCTCTCCTCCTCCATCCTTCATGATATTGTTATTAGGCAATTTATTTCCACAGATTTGTTAATATTACTGATTTAGTTTTCCAATGTTACTGTAACAAATTACACATCTAGTGGGTTAAAATGACAGAAATTTATTCTTTTATAGTTCTGAAGGTCAGAAGTTCAAAATTGAGCTTCAGGGTTATGTTCCATCTGGAGAAACAAGGGAGAATTTATTTCCTTTTCCAGATTCTAGAGGCTGCCTTCATGGTTTGGCTCATAGCCTCCTTTTCCACTTTCAAAATGTGGCTCCTTCCTCCAGCCTCTATTTCTGTCATCTCATCTACTTCTATTTTTTTTACCTCTGCCTCCTCTCACAAAGAGCTTTGTGATTCCATCAGGCCTACCCAGATTCAGGATAATCTTCCCATTTCAAGATCATCAACCTAATAACACCTGAAAAGTCTCTTTTGAATGTAAGGATCCATTATTCAGCCTACTACAATCTATCCTCTGGCCCTCAAAGGTTCACATCTATTCCAAATGCAAAATACATCTACCCTAACCTAAGTTCCTTAAAAGCATTAGCTCATAGAAGCATCGACTCAATTCCTCAATCTCATTTAAGTCATATCAGCTCAAAACTCCCAAATACCATCACCTAATCCATCTATATTAGACATGGATGAAACTCTTGTTATAATCCATCCCTGGAGTAGAATTCCTTTACAACTGTTAATCTGTAAAACTCAAAAATTAAATATTTATTTCCCAAAATACAATGGTCAGACAGGCATAAGTTAAGAGTTATGGATATTCCAGTTCAAAAGGGGGAAAAATGAAAGGAAAACGAGTCGCTGGTCTCAAGCAATTTCAAAATCCAACTAGACAAACTCCTTAAGGTTTCAAAGCCTGGGCTTGTGGCTTTGCCCTCTGGACCCTCAGCTCTTTCCCTATGCCCAAAGCTCTGCCCACTGAGTCAAATTTCCTTTGCAACTGAGTAGTTTTTATCTACCTAATTATTGCCTTAGAATTTTGAGAATCTGGTGGTCTTTCATTCTATCCTCTCTGCTCCTTTCAGCCAAATCTGGCAGTGTTTCTGCTGATATAATACTCTTTAAAACCCTCTGGATCTCCTATATATGTCATGGCATTCACTCCATTAAAAAAAGAGGTGCCTTTACAGATTTTTTTTTGTTGTTGAAAAATCTCATTTTTATTTTTGGTTTCTGCTGAGATGATTGAGAGTATCCATGAGTCATGTGTCTAATCTATTCAAAGAGCCCTCTGTGTTACTGAATACTGTGATTTTTGTTTCCTCTAAGGCACTGGCAAAATATTATCTCCCCACACAATTGGCTTTCTCTCTGTAATGCATTTTCCTGACAATGGCTCTCTTAATTTTAGCATCCTTTGCAATCTGGATAGGCTGAGAATTTCCTAGTTTCATTTTGCTAAACAATTTCTTCTCTCAGTTTGACTCTTACTCGCATATTTGACTATAAGCTCCAAGAAGAAATCAGCTTACACATTCAACACTTTGCTTGGAAGTATTCTCAGAAAAAATATCCAAGTTCATTACTTACCAGCTTTACTTTCCATATAACCATAGAATGCAATTCAGCTAAGCTTTCTGCCACTATATGATGAAGATGCCCTTTCCTCCAGTTTACAATAACATGTTCCTCATTTCCCTCTGAGACCCAACTGGCAGTGATTTTAATGTCCATATTTCTATCAACAATATGTTTATGATGATTTAGGTATTCTCTACGATGATACAGGTTTTCTCAATCTGTTTTTGACTCCTTCTGAGTCCTCACCAGAAAGATGTTAAGTTCTTATTTCTATTATAGCACTTTGTTCAAAGCGATCTAGACTTTTCTATTATGACCCTTAAAATTCTTGCAGTTTCTACCTGTTACCCAATTCCAAAGTGTCTTCTACATTTTACAATTTTTGTCACAGAAGCACTCATTTTATTTCCAAAATCTGTATCTGCTTTCTATTGCTGCTGTAACAAATTATCACAAATCTAGTGGCTTAAAGCAACAAATGTGTTATCTTATAATTTTGGAGGTCAGAAGTCTAAAGTTGATCTGAAGGGTTGAATTTTATCTAAAGACTCTAGGAGAGAATTTTATTCTTTTTTCCCAATTCTAGAGGCTTCCTTGTTTCTTTGGCTTTTGTCCTTTTCTCTGACCTCTATTTCTATAATCCCTCCTCTTTCTTCTTCTGACTCTCTGTTGTAAAGATCCCTGTGGTGGGGCTTCCCTGGTGGCGCAGTGGTTGAGAGTCCGCCTGCCAATGCAGGGGACACGGGTTCATGTCTCAGCCCAGGAAGATCCCACATGCCGCGGAGCGGCTGGGTCCATGAGCCATGGCCACTTAGCCTGCGTGTCTGGAGCCTGTGCTCTGCAAAGGGAGAGGTCACAACAGTGAGAGGCCCATGTACCGCAAAAAAAAAAAAAAAAAAAAAAATTCCTGTGATGACATTGTGCCAGCTGAATAATTCAGGATAATCTCCCATCTCAAGACCTTTACTTACTCACATCTGAATGTTCCTCTTGAATGTAAAGTAAGATATTCATAAATTTTAGGGATCAGTAAGTAGACATCTTTAGACACCTACTATTTAATTTATCACACTCATGATACATTGTTTTTATTTCACTTTAAGCAGTAGGATATCTTTTAAAGAAAGTGAAAATAATTTAAAAAATGTATTTTATGTTCCTCCACATATTTACCATTCAAAGTTTTTTGGTTTTTTTAAAAATAGCTTTGTATAGATGCAAATTACAACTGGTATCATTTTTGTATCTCCTTTAACATTTTTCTTTGTGCATGTATATTGGTAATAAATTATCTCCATGATTATTTCCTGAAAACCCATTTATTTCATCATTTTGAAAGGTTATTTTGCTGGACATAGAATTTAGATTGATAGTTTTTTTGTTTGTTTGTTTGTTTTTGTGGTACACGGGCCTCTCACTGCTGTGGCCTCTCCCATTGTGGAGCACAGGCTCCGGACGTGCAGGCTCAACAGTCATGGCTCACGGGCCCAGCCGCTCCGTGGCATGTGGGATCCTCCAGGACTGGGGCACGAACCCGTGTCCCCTGCATCGGCAGGTGGACTCTCAACCACTGCACCACCAGGGAAGCCTCGGATTGATAGGTTTTTAAAATGTTTTCATTACTTAAAAGATGTTGCTCTATTTTCATCTCATTTGCATAGTTTCTGACAACAAGTCTGCTATAATCCTTATCTGTGTAATGTGTTTTTCTTTCTGACTGCTTTTAGATTTCTCTCTGTGTGACTAATTTTAAAGAATCTATGATGTTTTCATATTTTTTTCTGTTTTGGTTTTATAATCAAGTCTGTGATTTTATAATCTCTATAAAATTTGGGGGTGGAATTGGCCATTATTTCTTCAAATATATTTTCCTTCTCAGACTTCTATTGAACATATGTTAGACTGCTTGATACTGTTACAGAGTTCACTGATATTTTGCTTTACATTCAAATTTTTTCTTCCTGTGCTTCATTTTTGGATAGGGTTTTGTGTTTTGATTTTTGCTTTTGCTTTTTTTTTCTGCCTTAAGTTCACTTACCTTTTACTCGGCAGTGATTAGCACGCTAATATGTTGTTAATTCTAATTAGTGTACTTATTTTTCCAGGCATTGTATTTTTTAATCTGTAGAAGTACTATTAGTGTTTTTTACATTTTATATTACTCTAATAATCCTGGTCATATTTTCCTCTAACTTTTAAAAAATATGAATATATGGAAAATAGCTGTTTTAATAACCTTGTCAGATAATTCCATTTTCTCTGCTGTTTTTCAGTCAGTTTGTATTGATAGAATTTCTCCTGTTATGGTTTATATTTTTCTGCTTCTTTGCATGTTGATAGTTTTTTAATGTATAAGGAACAATGTGGATCTCATACTGCTGGGTGCTGGATTTTGTTGTACTCCCTTAAACAATGTTTGACTTGGTTTCAGAAAGAGGAATCTTATTACAGTCTTTTGAGGTTTTCCCTTATAGTTTATTATGGCAAATGCCTTTAATCTAGGACTACTTTAACCCCACCACTTATGCATTGTGTTTTTAAGGTCTCTTCTGATGCCTCTTTCTGTTCTGGCTTGTGGGAGAAAAAAATTATTCCCAGCCTTCTGTGAACTCTGATCATTGATCAGCCTAATGCTTTCCAGTCCTTTCTTTTCCCCCCACTACCTCAGGTAAATTCATGAATTCTTCTATAAATGCCCAAAGAAGTACTAAACCAAAGATTAAAGTGGACCCTTCTGCACGTTTTTGTAGCTTTCTCTGTTTCACCTCTGGTACACATTCTTCAGTATCATGTTTACAAATTACAGCCACCTTGGCCTTCTCAATTTCCAATTCATCTCTCCAACTCAGAGAGTCCCCTGGGCTCTGTTTGGAATTCCCTTCGTTACACTGTAGACTAGATATTGCCTTCAGGCAAGAATCTGGGACAATCAGAAGGCTTACCTCATTTGTTTCCCTTCCTTCAGGGATCACCATCTTATGCTGCTTATTTCCAATGTTTGTAGATTTTCACTTCATTATATTTTGTTTCATTTTTTAGTTGTTGAGGAGGGGAGTGTAAATCCAGTCTCTTACTCTATCATGGCTAGAAGCAGATGTCAACTGCAAATAATTTTGAATGTATTTTTTATAATTATGCTTTTTGAGAGATTATTTTTCTTGTTCATCACCCACAATGTAAGAATAAATGAATGTAATATTTATTTTAAAAGTTACATTCTTAGGCCATATTAATAGAGTCAGATTTATCCAGAGAGTGTAACACTGTTTCCAATAACTACATGTTATTTTTGGCATTCCAACTTACACTCACAGTGTCATTTGGAGTGTCTTGTGCATTTCATTTTTGTAGTGATATACAAAACCAATTTATGGAATCAATAAATTGGAAAATCTCTAGCAATTTTAATCTAATATTTAAAAAATTCTCTGCTTAGTAAATAATTTCACCCTGATTAAAGAAATATTAGCATGGGCACAGGGATGATCATATTAAAATTTTTAAATTATAAAATATCTCAGAAATGTATAATATGTGGGAAATAATATATTTGGCACCCAACAGTGATTTGTGTTTTCACAAAAATGTCTTTCTTAGATTCATTTATATTCACATTCATTCTTTCATTCTATGACTAATTTTGTTTGCCTACTATGTAGAATATCCTGAAAGAAAATTTAAGAAAAATGATTTCTAAAATTTAAATTATATTGTAGATTTCCCTTTTCATTTTAAAGCTGTTGGTAACACCTCTGATCTTTGCAGTCCCATGAAACTTTAAAATAATGAACTGAATGTAAAAGTCTAAATTTCCCTCTCTGATCCACATGTTTGAATTTAATTTTTAAATTGCATCATCTTTACAGCATGTTGCAAAATTTTGGGGTCTTATGGTCTTCCAGTTATATTAGTTATTTAAAATTTTCTTACTTCTTTTTTTTTTTTTTTTTTTTTTTTTGCAGTACGCGGGCCTCTCACTGTTGTGGCCTCTCCTGTTGCAGAGCACAGGCTCTGGACGTGCAGGCTCAGTGGCCACGGCTCACGGGCCCAGCCGCTCTGTGGCATGTGGGATCTTCCCGGACCAGGGCACGAACCCGTGTCCCCTGCCTCAGCAGGCGGACTCTCAACCACTGTGCCACCAGGGAAGCCCTAAAATTTTCTTACTTCTAACTGTGGACTTTACCAGTAGTGGTCAGAGGTAGTGCCAAGATTAAATGCTGCCAATAGAAATGCAAATACACACCATTTATGTTACTTACTCAATGGACATTTTCTTCATAATAGAATACTGCTAGTTTTTGAGGGAAGTTTTCTTGGTATGTGTGATAGTCTGCTTCTCCCAGGAAGCCAGTTAAACAGTAGGTAGATGGAAGGGGCCATCTCAAGTTAATTCTTCAACTGCTATTTTCTAACCCAAGGATGGAGGATGTAGAGGATTAATTTGTTACTTGCCTCTAGTTAGTATTTCATAGTTAATGGTTCTCCAAAGTTATTTTTTGATCTGTAAGAGGATGTTTTCTCAGAAATCAATTCTTCCTCTGTCCTCAGCACCTACTTCTCTAGTCTGACGTTTTTGCCAATCATGACTCCTTAATTTGCCTTCCCTGCTTATGTAAAATAATAGAGAAGTCTCTTAATCTGGGTTTCATCTGGGATCCTGCTCTACTTTTAAACCTTATTACATACTATTTTGTCTAGGCTCTAGGACAATAACAAGATAATAGCCATTTTCATCCAGTCTATGGCAAATAAATATGCTTATTATCCATGTAAGTGTGTCATGGCTTGAGTGACAATTTTCTGTTAGAATTCAAAAAAGAAGCATGGAATTTCAGTATTTTCCTTAATTACAGCTTTTGTTCTACTATTGAATAACATTACCAAAAAATTTAATCTATATATTTAAATACTTTTGTTGTGTGCCTACTGTATGCCAGGCATTGTACTGAGGGCTGGGGATAAAATAATGAACAAATTATACACAGGAACATAGAAGAGGTTCATTTAGTAGATGTTGAACCAAAAAAATAAAATAAACAAATAAGTGAACGCAGAGCTTTAGAAGATTGGTATTTTTGGAAAATTTGTATCAGTGGTATTTGTGGGAAAATCTAGTTTCTGTTCTGCTCCACATAAGCACACTTTAAATAATAGCACTTAGGAGAATAACATATGGAATATCTAAATTTGAAAATAGTGTCACTCTAAGGAATCTCTATAGTCTAGCCAATGTGTAGTAGTTGTGAGATCCAGAGTACTTTTCTTATGCTAATACTTTTATCAACATAAGGTTAATACAACTTCAGAATTAAAAATGTTCAACTTTAAGCAGCTAATAAATTTGGTAGTATAGAAATATTATTGGCACTGGCTTAGTAAGATAAATGGTGTGGTTGAAGGAGTAACTTGCTATATCTCTAGTTAAGTATGAGTCCCCAGAACAAAATTGATGTATCTGAGGTGTTATCCAGGATGTACTCTTATGCTATTTTTGCAAACTGCTTTCATCATACTCAGAAGGATTTGTCAAGATGCTTACCTGTTGTGAAATTTAACATGATTTCTTGAGGGTGCAGTCTAAGGCTGAGTTATATCACCTCTTCTTAGCACTGCTATATCAATGCCAAAGTCATTGTAATTTTTTTCTGGGTCCCTCTTTATTCAGTGATTGCTGTACAAAATGTGGTACAAAACAAATGCACGTCATGCTCTAAGACTACCGTATGTCATATATATTTTCCAAGAGTTAAAAATACTAAAAAGAAAAATGTACATAAAACATCTTTAGTATAAACTCTTTTACCTTAAGCCTTAAATACAATTTTCACTTTTGGCTGGTTTACATCTAATCAGAGAAAATAGATTGACCCTTTCTATGATTTTTTGTCACATACTGAGCTGATTTAAAGAGTTGAAATTTATGAAGCTAATGTCTTCTAATTAACAAACACTTTAAGATGGAAAGTCATTTAATTTCCAAAATGAATCACCTACACATTGTCTGTGTACCATTCTTTTTTATATTCTTTTGTAACTATGTCTGGAATGCCAAGGAAGAAATGCTAAAACATATATATATAGAGAGAATATATATAAGTATATACAAATTATTGGTCAGGCAAAGAGGGATGACATTTAAAAAAGAATCTAGCTATTATGGAGGTGTCAAGATTTTGCCTCTATTGCCATTTTGTGGAATAGCTGCATGTTAATCAGGAAATCAACTGGAAAATTCTTATCCAGGTTTATATAGGATTAGGCT